>NC_028456.1:171368-251885 GCF_000263155.2 Setaria italica | reverse complement strand
AGTCAGCATGCATGCGTCATTCAGGCAAGAGCATAAAGTCAACGTACACTGGTAGTGAACTCGTTATTAGTACTCGGCTGACCGGGTGCAAATCTCCCGATAATCCATCCTAGATAAACCAACCGGGATAAAAGGGTCCCCAACGGGGTGGCTGAAAGAGGACTAAATCCCTCGAACCTTTTTGTCCCGGTTTGTAATACCAACCGGGATAAAAGGGGAACTTTTATCCCGGTTGATGTTTCTAACAAGGATAAAAAGGTCCCCACGGGGTGACTTGGGATGTGTGCGTGTGGGGGGCCTCCTGGGATTTTTTTTTTTTGCAGCACCTGGCATGGTGACCTGTATTACTAACCGGGATAAAACGGGATCTTTAGTCCCGGTTGAGTGACCTAGGATAAAAGGCGCCCCTTTTGTCTCGGTTGGTTTATCTCGGATGGATTTTCGGGAGATTTGCACCCTATCAACCGGGACTAATACCGAGTTCTCTACCAGTGTACGTTGCTTTTTCTCTTGCCTAAATGACGCATGCATGCTGACTGAACTTATTTTGGTTCAAATGCTGTTTACTGCTAAGATTTATTTATGAACTATACATGTGAACTATTCAACCTATTTGGTTGAGATGCGTAAACATGAACTATATGTATAAACTTACTGCGTGAAGCTGGATGTATATGGCGATGAACTGGAGCCATATTGTGTTTCTCTAACATAGTAATATTTGTGCAAAAATATATTGTGGCATGGCGCTTGGTGTGGCTGCAAAGTTCATTCATGTGAAAATAACAGTTATGAAATGCTGTTCAAAAGCAAAAGGAAGGTAGTGTGTGTCTTGTATAGTTCAGGGGCTAATATGGTCATTTCAGGTGTCCAACAGAGCAAAAAGAAAAGGGAACCGATATAAAAAGGTGACAATGTTAGGAAATCAAGCAACCTTATGTTTTAGGTGTCAAATGTGCGAAGACCAAATTTTAGGGATGTCAATAGAGCAAATTCCTCTCAACCAGCACAGGCAACCGCAAGCAAACTGGGTGGAGCAGCGTGGCATACTTGCAGCGCGCGCGCGCAAGTTGATTCAGGCTACACCAACGCCCAACACAGAAGTCATTGCTATGAACTAGTGGTACAGACAGCTTATTAGAAGGCAGGCCAGTTAGGGAACGACAGCCAATGGGAACATTATATTGTGGCATTTATTAAATTGCGTTGAGATTTTGGCATTTAAATTGCACAGAACTGAGGCTTAAGTTAGATACATTTGACCATCAACGGCATACACATGATGGCTCTGGAGCTTTTCCTCTAGTGCTAGCAAATTAGAGATGTCATATATACTATGTAATGGCCCGTGCATTGCTATGGGCACATAAAATTTCAACAAAAATAACAACGATTCAAATAAAATCATGCAAAATACCGCAACTTTGCACGAGAGTTGCACAACTCTCATAACTTTTACAGAAAATGCAACATAACTAAACAGTACCAAACTTCGTATTACTTCTTTCTCCCCTCCCATTCCGAAAAAAATCCATATGCTTTAAAAAACTAGCCACGCGCGTATGTTGGCTAAAACCATATTAATATTGCACACAATTCAATTCTTCCAGTTTTCCATCTATTTCAAATCACCTGCCAACATGGGGCAGCCGATGTTGATAAAGTGGCAGAGTTGGCAAGGAAAGACAAGGGTTGACAAGTGTTAGTGTTTTACATAAGTACAGGGACAAGAATAGACAAATTTTAATTGGGAATCTGGAATCGTCAGTTTTGCTCTTGGTCATGTCCACTGTGCTTCTTCACGTACGCTCTTGCCATTGCTGTACCAACTACGGTGACCAAAGAAGAGTTTTTCAGTAAGGTATGCGCAATATTAGGCAAAGAGAATATGTATTTGGGAATATATCATCTCTTTCAGCACCATTCAAATTCTAAAACCACTAGCAACTGCATGTTTACTAATCTTGTATTTTAAGCATTACAATTTTAGTTATGCTTTAATCCCAAAAAAAAGGCACCAGCATGTATAAGATGTTAATTGATACTGCAATGAGTAATGAGCAGAGTTAAAATCATGTTACCATGATGGTGGCAGTGATCTCTGTGGCGAGCATGGACTGCAGTACTGCACATCGACGTCGATGCCCTTCTGCAGCCTCAGCATTGATGTTGAACTGAACATCACATTCTGAAGAGTGTTGTTTTGCCTGAACATCCCGTTATGACATAGCTTATTGCAGAGATAATTAGTGGAACGTCATGAGACAGCTCCAAATAGCTTGGTAATACTCTCACACAGACAAGTAAAATCAGTATCATTTTTATTCAAACATCTGATCAATTCATGTCATTAGCATATCAAATTTGAGAATATAGTCTTTTACTATCTATGAGATTACACTTGAGACCATCTCCAGCACAGCATTCCATGCATCTATGAGAATACAGATGGAATATAGTCTTGAAAAATATTTTTCAAGAAACTCCATCTGCAGCACAACATTCCATCTCTTTATCTCTTTAGATCAACAACTCCCGACTCATCCCATCACATTTCTTTCGCATACAAATGATGTTCCGCAGTGCTTCCATATTTGACATGGAAGTTATTAAAATATTTTGGAACCTTTTTCCTATCTAGGCATAATGCCCATCCTATCAATTTTTTAAGGTCACTGAAATATGAATAATATTATGCATCCAAGCTGTGATGTTGTTTTAACAAAGGGCTGAGCAGGTAACATACAACATGCTACAGATTACAGATTAGCACATGAATGTAGCATATGCTACAGTGGTCTCAGGTCTATCATATACTGCTAGTGCTAGCATAACATAATAGGATTACTACGTTAAATTCTATGATCAATGCGACAGAGGACAAAGGAAATGCACCAATCTTTTATAATGGTCACTTGGTCAGATGCTGTCATACTGCTGTTACAGAAATATCGCCACGCATAGCTATATTGCCATTTCCAATCCTACATTATTCCCACACCAACTATTTAGTATGGATATTTATTTGCAGTAATTAAAATTCACAAAAAGTGTACTCAGTCTAGTATTGTTTGAGCAGCAAGGGAACGTAGTACAAGAGTTAAGAAAATCATACGAGCTAACAGTCTGATTGGAGCTGTGCTTATAATAATAGTTAAAGTACTGTTTTCCACATTTAGCTGTAACAGCTAGATCCATATGCAGAAACAGACACTGACACTAAGAGACCAACTAAATAATAGGAGCTTTGCAGTACCCACAAAAAGAGCCTCTTGCAAGTACATAAACCCGTGGCAGCAAATCTACCCATTACATTAAAACAAACGGAAGCAGAGAGATTTACCACACCACATAATGCCAAACCAGTCAATTATATATAACTTGAAAATGCTGAAAGCATTGCCTTGGTTAGGTTTGCCTGGCTCCGCTCCAATTTAAACGAGTCAACTCTTTGCTGCTTGCACATAGCATCAAGATGGCGTGCCTTATCATGACCTATGGTAGCGAATGCTGCCATTACCAAGTCTCCAGAGGTGTGTGTTTCAGCATAGGCTTTGACCTCCTCAGCCAGATAAGGATACAAGCTTGATCGCTGACTGAACTCCTTAGTTGATGTTGCCTCAACCTGCACATCATCGTCACCTTGGCCCCAGAGAATGGCAGACAGCTCAAACAGCCGACCACCAAGGTTATCAGTTGGGCATCCCTGCAAGCACCACCTGCGATACCGCGTTCTGAGCTTGCGGATCTTGTCATTGAGCTTGTCTGCATTGGCGTCGATTTTGTCAAAGGTGAGGTTGGCCAAGAGGTGTGATGAGTCTGGCTGCGCACCGTGGTGGGACTGGGCATGCTCGACCAGAGCGTGGAGAATCTTGAGCTCATCATCCTTGGACCACGATCGCTCTACTGCTGGCTTCTTCTCTTCCTCGGAACTGCATGGCTTGGGTGAAGAAGCATCCCTCTCCGATAGAGCCTCACTGGACACCTCAAGCCCCTCGTCCTCTTTGCCCTCCCCATGCTGCTTATCTTCCTGAGCACCATCCTTCTCCTGTGGTGGTAAGGTGTTGCCAGCACCCAGCGCCTCATCTCTATCACTGGTGAGCTCAAATCCTGCAGACTTGGGCTGTGGCAGCTTGGCCAACCCCTTCCCAGGCTGCTTCTTTTTCTTATTTTTGTGCTTGTACTTGGGGGCAGACGTCTTGCTTCTCTTGTTGTGCTGTGGGGACAACGCGGCGAAGGTCTTTTCAACCAGCACGCCAGTCCCGGCCTGGGGCTCGCTGGTTCCATCATTATCAGCTCCTGCAGCGCGCTTCCCCACCTGCTCTTCGTCCTCTTGCGGCGGCGTAGCGTCCCTCTTGGCCCGCTTCAGTGGAGGAGACATCGCGCCCCTCTTGTTGTGGTCGAGGGAGGCGACGATCTCACGCCGGAGAGACACGGCGGCGGTCTCGTTGCTGACCAGAGACGGGTCGCCGGACTCCTCCTCGGATGGCGGCGGGGGTCTCTTGACCGGCTTCGTCGTCTTCTTGGTCTTGGACTTCTTGCGCAGTGGAGGCGCAGCGGCGGCCAGCTCATCGGGCCGCGCATCCCTCACCAGAGGGGCCTCACCAGAGGCCTGGGCTCCAACATCTTCCGCCGCCGCCGCCGGCGAGGGTTTCTTGGCCCGATTCAGCGTCTCCTTGGGCTTGGGGGCCGCGGCTGCCAGCGCATGCCTCACAGGCCGGGCATCGCCGGACTTGTCGCTCTCCTCCTCCATCGCCTCCGTGTCCCGCTCCTCCTCGGAACCCTCGTCCTCCGGCGACGGCGGAGCGGGCTTGGCCGGCTTCTTGGCCCCCTCGTGGCCCAGATCCTCCGAGTCGTCGGAGCTTGCCCCGCGGGCGTGGCGCTTGGTGGCCATCTGAGCCCCCGATCGACGGCGGAGGGGGATCTGGCCGGAGATGGCGAGGTGGGGAGTGGGGAACGGGGTTTTCTTTTGGATCGTGGGAGGTGTGGGGTTTGAGGAAACCGAGGCCTAAGATTCTGGGAGCCTCCTCGTTCCTCCCATTTTAGAGTATTTTATTTCCTTTCTTTGTCTTTGTTTATGTAAAGGCCGGTTCGTCTGCCTCTCGTTCAGTCCTCTGCTTCCATCGAGCCTACTTTTCTTTTCTCATCTTGATCAAATATAATAGGAGGGGAAATTCAGACTAGGCAAAACGAGTGCCGGCTTCCAACTTTCGGTACTGGAACAAATTTCTTTTTATTTATTTTTAGTTAAATATAAGACTGTGTCTTCCTCCCAGGTACACGTGATTTTTTTATGTGCGCATACTAGGAAATCTGGTAAAATGTTTATACTACGTTCATCATCAGTTTTAAGTCCTAATAAATCCTACTCTGTTTTTTCTACAAGATACCGTGGGAAATCCTTCATTAGTTCCGGGTGAGAAACCCACTATAACCCAGTTTTCCGACCCACGCTACCAAATTTGGATTGAATGTCCCAATCTTTACTCAGGGTGAAAAATCCAGGATTAAAGATATCTTTTAGTCCCGGTCGGTAATAACAATCGAGACTAAAAGAACCGCTACGTAGTACTCCCCCGTCCGTGAAAGATTGCAGATGGAGGGAGCGAGCTTTGTCCGCAAAATAATGCAAATGTAGCGTGTGCCAGGTCTATGGATGTGACCCAAATAGCTGTCACCACTGTCTCTTGGTGGTTGCCTCCTCATGCGGTACTATAGCATTGAATACGGCATCAGCCAGTCGAACCGGTTGTACAAGCCGACCGAACGCGGTGAAAATCTCCTCCCTCACCGCTTTCCCCACCACATGTTCTACAGCTCGCATGTCATCCTCATCCACACGACTCTCTTCCAGCGCCCGTCAGGTCCACTGATCGCGCTACCTCCCCCATCTTCCACTGCATCTCCCTCAGCTCCATTGACCGCGCCGCCTCCTCCAGCTTCCGCCGCATCGATCACTTTCTTCCCCTTCTCCATCCTCAGGCCTCGCGCGTCAACAGGGATGGTTGGATCTCGACGCCGCCCTTTCTGCACCCATGGGAGCTGGATCCAGCGGGTTAGGCGCTCCACACATCGAGGTGCGAAGCTAGCCAGCAGCAGCAGCGATGGGAGCCCCAAGCGCCCAGTTAAGGTGTTAGTCGTCGATGCCAACGCGGGCAGCAGCGCTGATGGGAGCCCCGTGTGCATCCCTGTGTTTGGGAGAGGCGATGAAATCCCAAGATCCGTCATCAAGATTGGGGAAGGCGATGTCCCCAAGATGTGCGACAGGATTGGGGAAGGTGGCGCGAGCTTCGTGCCTGTCCCCAAGATGTGCGACGGGATTGGGGATGGCGGCGCGAGCTCCGTGCCTATCCCCAAAATGTGCGACAGTGGTAGAAGACCGAAGGAACCCGTGAAGCTGGGGCCGGTGGCGGTGATCGGAGCCCGGAACGCATCCTCAACATTGGCCGCAGTCGCCTTCGCGTCGATCACCTCGACCAGTTGTATGTCCTTGACTCGGAAGATGAAGGCATCGGCATGGAGGTAGGGGCTTTATGTCCCTGATTCAGAGGAGGAAGATGGACATGGCCATGGCTTCGAGCGTCCACAGCTCCGTCGACGTGCTGGGCTGCCCGGAGGTGATGTTGGTGGGCGCTACAACCATGGATGTGCGGTGGTGGCGTCTACAGCCAGCAAGATGGCCGAGAAGATGACCATGGTCACGAATCCGGTTGTCCAGGCTGCCTTGATCCAGGCTGTTGTGGACGTCCTGCGGCGCTTCCACCGCCGCCGCCGAACTACACCCAGAGATGGTTCAACACTTGAAGGTATAGCTTGCCAGGATGGAACCCCTCTTCCACGAGACCTTTGTCAGCATCCTTAAAATTTATTTACCTGCATGCTTCCAACCGTAGTGATATGTGCATATTTGTGATGATGAGGTGTTGCTTTTGGGTTGATCTGTTGGTCATGTGCATCTCTATGATGATTAAGTAAGTGCTGCTTTGTGTTAATCAGTAGGTCCTGTGTGTAACAGCTGCCATTGGAGGCATTACAATAACTTGAGAAATTAGAAGCAATTCCAAAAGAAAAAGAAAAGAAATTGGCAAAAATTTCAAATTCGGCCAAATTTGACCGAAATTTGAATTTCAAATTTGAAATTCAGAAAAATTTGTCAAACATATGGAGTACAAGTGTAAGATTAATTGGAACTGAGGGATTAAAAATTTGGAAGTGAATTAGTGCTAAATATCTCAAAGGAACCAGAGAAAAGAAAAAGAGAAATGCTGTTTACTGTTCACCGTCCGAAAACAGCAGTCCAGAAAAACAGCAGCAGAGTCTGTTTTCAAAATTAGTTTCTGGAGAATTTTGCAACTAAGTGCACCAGGACAACTATACCATACTAAAGTCTGGACTTTGGACTACAATATTCAGGTGTTGTTGGCCAGGATCAGTAACAGGAAGGGAGTCAAACTCAAGCTCAAAGTCAGCACAAAATCACGGTTAACTGATAAGCCTGAAAATGGCTAAGTCTGAACAGCAGCATGACATCAACTTTGGAATTAAATTCAGAGTAATGTGGCTAAAAGAGGGTACTTGTTCATGAGCAAAATGGAACGTTGGGACAATATAGAACATGTTTGGGGAGAAGTTGGACTGAGGGAAGAAGAATTAGACCACGAAATCGAGTCATCAAGTGAGACCCATGACACTGTCGATAACTGACGAAATTGAATGGAAGTATAAAAGGAGTTCATACATTTGCCCGAGAAAATTTAAAATTTGACGGCTTTTTGATGATTATCTCGGACAAAGGTTTATAGACAACTTGAAAAGCTCGAGTTTATCTCCAACTTTGATTAGGACACCGGAGCACCGTTGGATTGGAATTCTACCGTGGGGAGGTCCTGAACTTTGGGCGTCAGAAGTCAGCGAGGGGAAGCACAGCAGAACCGAGCTTGACGTGTCGCCGCCGCCGCTTCCGATAGCTCGCCAGCGCGACGACTAGGCCACCTCCTCACCACGCAAGCCTAGGGGTAGACCACGGTGGCAGCCATGCGCGCGGTAAACCGTTCGTATACTTACTGCTCCCGCGCCGCCGTTTCACCATCTTCTTTTTACCGCCGCCCGCTCTCCTCTGTTCAAGCATCGCCGCCGAGCAAAATTCCACTGCCTTCCCGCAGCTTCCGTCGATTCCTCTTGCCCACTCCTCCACAGACACCCTAGTTACACCCCGAGCCAGTCGTTGTCCCACATCCTTGCCGGGGTAGCCGTGCTCGCCGCCGCTTCTGTCCGCCGCCGTCGTGCCGCTCGCTCACGGTGAGAGCCACCTTGCGCTGCTTCTCTTCTGTCTTGAGTAGTCATAATCGAGTCTCTAGTGTCCTAGGATGGAGTAGAGGTAGTTGTTTGAGTCGGTTAAGCTGTTGTCGTGAGTAGCCACGGCCGGCCGAGGGAGTCGCCGCCCGTCACCGTGGAGGGGATGGCTCCGGCCATCTCCCGGGGAGCTGTTGCCGCGCACGGGGTCGTATAGGTCTAGGAGTGGTGTTGCGACCTAGTCCCGCCGCCGGGAGGGCACCGGCCGGCGAGCTGCGCCGCCCCCTGTCACGGGCGCGTTTTAGCGGGAGGTAGAGGAAGGCGCTGGGCGCTCGGGCCCGCGTGTCAGAGGAGAAAGAAGAGGGAGGAGGCAGGCCGGGGCGACGCGAGCGGTTGCTGGGCCACGGCGCGTCGTAGAGGCCCAGTAGCGCGCGGGTCAGCTGAGCGGAAGGAGGCCGGAATGGCGCAGTCGCCGGTTGGGCCGGCGCGTTGGAGGCCCAGTAGCAGCGCGCGCGGTCGGTGGGAATCGGAGAAAGAGGCCGGAGGCCTAGAGCAGTAGCGGGCCGGCGTCGCGAAAAGAAAGGAAAAAGGAAGAGGGCCGTGGGCCAGTGTTGGGCCGCAGAAAAAGAAAGAAAAAGAAAAATCGGCCCGCGGAGCCCGTCGGGAGGAAAGGATAAGGCCGGCGGGTAGAAGGAACAGGAAGAGTGGGGTCCGCGCCGTGGGGCCCAGTGTTCGTGAGAGAGGGTAGAGAAGGGTCGAGTAAGAAAAGTTTTCTGGGTGATTTCCGGGAAAAATTAGATTTCCTTTAGCAAAATAATTCGTTTAAATCCGTTTTACACCATTTTAATCACAGAAATTTGTAGGAGTGTCCAAAATTAGTGAAACCAATTTTGTTAGGCTTGTTTTATTTTCCTTTATGCATTAAAATTTTTACACCCTAAGAAAATAATAAAATTTTTGGGTATTTATTTAATGCCTCCCTTTTAAGGTAATTAAATAAATACTTAATATTTATAAAATGTATAAAATATGAATAATACTTTATCAATCACAAATAATTCTTAACCCATAAGAAATTAGATTTTCAAGTTAGGAAATAATTACCACTTTTTCTAAATAGATAAAAGAAAAAGCTAGAAGGAGGGTTAAGTAAGAAAAAATAAAAGTGTAGGTTAATCTTTTTAGATTTTTGTGTGTTGGCTTGCAACTTTATCATGATAAGTCGTATAGTCCTTGTTGGCTTGCAACTTTATCATGAAGGAAAGTTGTATAGTCTGTTATTCAAAAATTTTGCATTCTAACCCCCTGCATATATATATGCCGTAGATCCCGAAGCACCGGAAGAAGATTATTGGGAATTCTCAGAGGGACCTTTGGAATCTGAAGAAGTGTTTGAGTTTGTTCCCTGTGAAGCAAATCCGTCAGCTTCTACTAATCTTTTTAACGAACAAGGCAAGCCCCGGTGCATTTATACCTATCTATTTTGAAGTCGTTATTTCATGTGACTAGTTGTAGGTTAATTGTTACATGTATGCACTAAGTCTAGGAGTTGATTGAAACCTATTCTTGTGTATGATCATGCCTTGATTTAAGGACATCTTTGCCACTTGTTCAGACCTTAGAAACTACCCAAGTCTAGAATTGCTTACTTGCTTACATGCTTGGTTTACCAACCTTAAGGAAAACTCTTAAGTCATACATGTTGCTTATGAAGGATAGCTTGGAAAGTGAAAGCGGACAGAAGCTAGAGGTATAGTTCTGTCTGCTAGATTAATTTGGTTAAGGCCCGATTCGTGTCTTATCTTTCGATCAAGTGATAAGCATCTGATCACTTACTGGGTATGGGACCAGTAAAGCCCAGTAGATTAGTAAATTCTATGATCAGGAAGGCTTCGTACCCGCGCTTGACGTGCTGGAGATTGGCAGGGGTGTAGCCTGAAACTCACATGGAGATCGGGCCAGACGTGGGGTCCCATGTGGGGGTGCATCCCTGGGTCCGGGTAGTCGTATTCCTAATCATTGACTTTGCTAATCGAGAGGTTGTTAGTTACGACCTGGACAGTTGTATAATGCTGGTGATCAGGGTACTCTCCTGCAGGATGTAATTAGATCCGGATCGCCGCAATTCTCGGTTATGAATGCACTTGATCACTGTTGAGCATCGTAGTATTAAGTCATGCAATATAAAATCTTCTGTTGTCAAGTAATGTATGATTTAACAGCTATGGTTGCTTTACTTCTGTTATCATTTAGAATGGTTAGGTAATGACTTAACTCAAATAAAAGATAAAACTAAGGCCTTACTCGTAGTAAGCTTTTTCGGCAAAAGTTGTGTCAACCAAGCACACCCAAAGGCTGACATGCATTCCAAAGAAAAACTATTATATTGGTTAGTCAGGTAAGACTTGCTGAGTACCCCGTACTCAGGGTTTTCCCCTTGTGGTTATCTTTCAGAAGCTCCACAGGAGGCTACCGAGGAGGAGACCCCGAAGCCCTAGGGTATTGACCTGAGTCTCACAATACCCTAGAGAAAAGTTTATCTACGCATCTTCTCCTGCACTATTTATGTTTAATCTTAGAACTTGGCTAACACTGCACCCCTAAGTTTGTCTCAACTTATGTCTTGTAATAACTCGTACCTCTTAATTATGTATGTAAAAATGTAATGTTTGTTGATATTATCCCATCGCGGATATTATCCTGATGTATGGTTATGAGACACGCCGTGGATCCTTCGAGGAGTCCTAGGGACACTCGACGGACTACCGGACTTATGCTGTTTTAGGTGCGTTTCGGATAATTGCCATTCTGACGGCGATTAGGCGCACTTAAACCAGCTTAAGTTGGGCGGTTCCGCCACACTGTGTGTCACGATGAAATGATATGTAGGTATGCTGATGTGTATGGTTTGGTTTGAACTTGCTGGAAAAAAATGTTAGCTTTTGGGTATGAATTATGCTACTGATCTTATTGTTGGCTTTAGTATGTGGTGACCAACCTTGTGGATTTAGTTGTAATTATGATGGGGTTGTTTTGTTGCTACTGATCTTATTGTTGACTTTAGTATGTGGTGACCAACCTTGTGGATTTAGTTGTAATTATGATGGGGTTGTTTTGTTGCGAATTTTTCTATGACATTAACTACTTTGATGTTGGATTATGGCGAACGCACATTGCAATTTAACAGGCAGCCAAAACCATTGTTGTAAAGCGGAAGTGCGGTTTTCTCTCTAAAGACGCTGTTAACGGACTTGTGAACATGTGTGCTACCTTCTGAATTTTGTCTTCATTAATACAACACATAGAATACACTGACAAAACTAGATCTCACTGATATTCTTAACAAGAACACATATGTACATTTTGAAGCACTGGACAACATATAGGGATCACATAGGCATCACACTAGTAGCAAACATCTTTGTACATGCAACATAGTAGTAGCAAACACATCTGTACATGCAACATACTAGCAGCAAACATCTTTGTTCCTGCATACCACAATACTAGCAAACACCTTTGTACATGCAGCACTGCATTTAGCAAAATGTTGAGTTCTAAACACTAAGAAACTAGGCATTTAGGGACTCCATCACACTCTCATATATTTGACAGTCACAATTTAGGCTCTTTGGAAGCATGCCTAGGGCCTCCAACCTATCTTTGTTAATGTGAGGGATCTTGTATTTGCTCCCTCCACTAGCCTTCATCACCTCAATCATGCAATCTTGCAGTGTTAGGAAGACATTTCTAATTGATCTGTGGTCATAGTTTTCATATTCATTCTTAACATTGGCAATTAAGTCATTCATATTGCTAGAGATCGTTGTGTATGTTAATGACTGTAGAGATGCAAAGAACCCCAGATCTAAGACATTCATATTAGGGGAGTTAGGTGGCTAGTTCATGAGGCGGATATCGAGCCCAATGTGGGCTACTGCTCGTGCAAATTGCTCATCATTAACCGGGATATGAGTCCTAGCATTATCCTGCTGAATCCAAATAGTTTGGTGGCATTGATCTCAAGGCCAACGATCTCTAATTGCTGGCAGGAGTTTAGTAATCATATAGAACCTTATTGTGGCTCTATCAACTTTCATTGTCTTGTTCACTGGTGTCCCCCTTGGTCTGTTACCACTTCTTCTTTTTGCTGGTTCCTACAACAATTGACAAACATGTTAGCTTCGAAAGCAAACCATAGAAACTAATTGAAGCAAAAAAAAAGCACATAAGGTCAGGTACCTCTCTTATAAAAGGCCATATGCCTAGTTTTCCATCAA
The DNA here is from genome assembly GCF_000263155.2 of Setaria italica. NCBI lineage: Eukaryota > Viridiplantae > Streptophyta > Magnoliopsida > Poales > Poaceae > Setaria > Setaria italica. Next base: position 239,313 of record NC_028456.1, on the reverse strand, counting down.
ACATGAAGTTCCCTTTATTATCATACTGAGGATTGGCTACTGCACAGAAGAACATTACCTTTTCAATGTAATTCTTGTTCCGCATAGTCCTATGTGGGTCCTCTTTGTGGCGGAACCGCCCAAATTAACCTGACTAAAATGCCTTGAAGTCGCCTAACATGCGATTATGCACTTTAAGCAAGTCAACTTGGTCGACCGTCGGATTTCCTCCGATAAACCACATAAACAGGATCGAGAAGCATCGCTCACGTGAGGGTGAGTAGCACAGAGATTACAACATTCCATCATGACAACATAGTTCAACAATTTATTACATCAGAGTTTTTGGAAATTCAAACCGAAATGTTGCATGGTTCGAAGTCAAATTAAAACTAGCGGAAGCTAAACGTCGATACAAGACATCATGACGGAGCCGATCATGACATCAAAAACTCCTCCCTTCGCCATCCGAGGAAGGATCCCACTCGACGGTCTAGCCTGGAGGAAGCTGGGTCGGCCAAGTGGTACCAACACCCAAGCTACTGACATTACCTGAAAAAGATTAGCCACAACAAGGCTGAGCAACTAGTACTCAGCAAGACTGACCCGTCGGAAAGACACAACCGAGACCTAGACATGCAAGGCTTTCTGGCTTTGGGGTTTTCTTGCCAAAAGCGTCTAAGTCAGTCCTTACTTTCAACCTTTTAGCTCATGTTCTATGTTCTTTATCCATTCTAGATTAGCAACTTATACTAAACAAACATGGTTTCCAAGCAATTACTTAACAAACATCAAGATTAAAATCATCATCATGTTCCATCTTTACTTAGTGCAGAATAGCGATCAAGTAGTCCCAATCTGTGAGAGGCAGACGAATCGATTCGAATTTATTAACCATGCATGGCAAATCTAATCTCACAATATCCGCGCACCACGAAGGGTCGCTTCATTTGTCAGCCGTCCCCATCGATCCCTTAGGCACGTGTCAGGGCCAACTTCCTTTGGCATGCAATGCTCCACAGTCCCGGCCTATTGCTGCACTGTGACCGCACTTGCACCCACATGATGCACCATGGGAACGACATTCCAAGGACAGCCGGAAGATATGCCACGCCCCAGTTCAATCAGGTACTAGGCCTCCCCATCCCATACTAGGTATGAGATTAGTACTTTCAAACACTTGATCACGAACGCCGACACGTTTCGACCTTAGTTCATTTTCATTTAGACAGACAGGGCAATCCACCAAGTATCGAACACAAGCCTGGCCCCGTCCGTCGTCCTTATAGTTTTGACAAAACTGAAACATTCAACTCCTATAACTCGCGAGTGACAGGAGATCACTCGACTTTTACCAAAACCTATTAAGCAATGCAACTACTCGACCTTAGCAACTAGTATTCAAAAGCAAGGTACTAAGTTATGCATCTAAGGTTCCATTACAACTCCTCGAAACGTAAATGCGCAATCAAGTGATCAATAAGTGGCATGAAAGTAAAACAGGGAGTTCATGCACCGGGGCTTGCCTTCAGAAAAAGCTTGCGGGTCCTCAGGGTCTTGCGCTCGTTCGGGCTCTCCTTCGAAGGGGTGCAGCTGTTCCTCGGCGGGGTCTTCTTCCGGGGCTGGATGAAGCTCGTACGTCCCGTCGGCGAGATTCAACTCTACACGGAATGCAATGCAGGGGTTAAACATTTTAGATGTTTATTTCAACACACTCATGTTTTAATACGGACGCTTGTAGCAAAGCTACAGAGAAGGTGGGGGAGTTCAACTTCTGTTGGTGGAGAGCAGGATGAGAGGGTCGGATTGAGGAAAACTTAGGGTCTGACCCTCAGGTTTAAGGAAAACCGCACCGAGGTCCTTAGACTCAACATAGAGGAATCCCCGAAAATACTTCACCGATACCCTCAGGTCAAAGAAAAAGAATTACAACCGAGCCCTCGGGCGAGGCGGAGAAAGGGTCGGTGAAACTTGGCAGGGTCGGGCGAAGCGAAAAGAAAAGGGGTCGGGCGAACCGAAACAAGGGTCGAGCGAAACAAAAGGGACAGGGGTCGGGCGAGACGGAAGGACAGGGGTCGGGCGAGACGAAAAGGACAGGGGTCGGGCGAGACGGAAGGACAGGGGTCGGGCGAGACGAAAAGGACAGGGATCGGGCGAGACGAAAAGGATAGGGGTCGGGCGAGACGAAAAGGACAGGGGTCGGGCGAGACGAAAAGGACAGGGGTCGGGCGAGACGGAAAGACAGGGGTCGGGCGAGACGGAAAGACAGGGAGGTTAAGTAGCTTACCTCCAGGTCTATCGGCGAAGCCTTGGGGCCGAGCAGGAGCAGGCTGGGGCGGGGAGGTTGTACGCACGAAGGCTTGGGCGGCGCGAGACTTCGACGGTGGTCCGACGGCGGCGGTGCTTCTGGTGGATACCAGCAAGCTCTAGCACTGCGCGGAGGAGCGGGCGGCTGGTGTGTTGTAAGAAGTGGCTTGAGGGGGCGGCGAAGTCGCCGGAGTGTGGGGGGGTGGCGCAAGGGGGTGAGCTTCACGGAAGCTCAGCGGCGGTGCGGGAAGAAAGCGGTGGCTCAGAGGAGGAAGCAGGGCGCAGAGGAGAAAGCGGCGGCGCAGGTGCGGGCGGTGGCAAGGGGTGGCATTGCCGGTGAGGGGGTCCCCTTTTATAGGGCCGGGGTGGCGCGGAGGGTCGAGGCGGGGCTCCGGTGGGGAAAGGATAAGGCCGGGAGCAGCGAGTGCTTGAGCGAGGCGGCCATTGGCTGACGACGCCATTGGGCAGAGGAGGCGGAGCTCCGGGTGGTCTTTGGCGGCGATTGGCCTTGGGCGGCGCGCGTCTGGGGCTTCCGGTCTGTCGGGCGGGCGAGGCGGAAAGGCTACCGTGGGGGTTGGGCGAGCGGGCGGAGACGCGGGACGTCGGAGGCATCTCAGCTTCCTCGGCGAACGGGCGGAACTGGATTGGCGGAGCAGAGCCGTGCTAGGCGGAAGGCGACTTGTGCTCGGCCGGCGATTGGCTAGCCCTGCGCTTGCTCCGTCCTGTCGCGGGTGCGGATTGGGCGCCGTGGCTCTCGTCCGGTCGCTGTCGCGCTGGGGATAGGACGCCAGCGAGCTGCCGATGGCCGGCGGCCACGCGGCGCGCGGTGCACGAGCGAACATGCTCGAGCGCGCGGGCATCAAGGCTCCCTTCGGGCTGCAAGCCAGACCAGCTTTGGAGCGATCCTTCTCCGAATCTTTCAACACAACTCCTGAAACTCCCTTAAACAAACTTGCCCAACTCTGATCGTTCTTCAAACTTTGTTTAAGGTGTCGGTTTTGATTGTGAGAGGATTCAAAGATATTTTTGGCCAAAGTTAGCCAAAAATCTGGGATTCCAGACTTAGGATTTTTAAGCATCCGGTGGGTGGGTTGACTTGTTTACCTCACTTTTGACCGGAATTTTGAATAAGCTTGGGTCCGATTTGGATCTGGGTCAGTGTAACAAAGTTGGAACACTCTTGAGGTACTACAACTCCTATTAAGGCTCTGACTCGAGTTCAGATTGGAAAACGGGAGATGAAAGCTTGCAAAGATGGAGGAAAACTCGAATTCCAGGACTTAAGAGATTTTTAGGGTCGTGTAGGAAAGCCGGCTTGGGTTGCTGTTTTTGACTCCCTTCCACTCCAAATTAGACAAGGTGCCTTTAACAAAAGTTGTTGGAATTTAAAAGTTTTACAACTCTTATTTGGGCAGAAACTTAAGTTTGTATATAGAATTTCAATCTTTAAAACAAACTCCAAAAGAGAGCTTCTTAGGTTTATAAAGGTCATTTCACTTCTTAACTTAGGGATTTCTCACTGGTTTAGAGTTAAAGCACTTAATTTAGGTAGAGTTGTTACAGCCTACATCCCTTAAAGGAATCTCGCCCCGAGATTCAAGTGCAGAAAGAACTAGTGTGGCTGGTGCAATGTACCTCCTTGATCGAAAAGAAAACCGCGGAAGTTAGCGTTGAGATATTCTTCCGTCTCCCACATCGCTTCGTCTTCCGTATGGTGACTCCACTGAATTTTGTACATCTTGACCATTTGCCGACGAGTGTGTCTTTCCTTCCGGTCGAGGATCTTAACTGGGTACTCCTTATACGATAAATCGGGTTCGATCTCCAATTCTTCCGGGGTAATGATCTCAGTTGGAATCCTGATGCACTTCTTGAGTTGCGAGACATGGAAAACATCGTGTATCGCTGCAATCTTCTCTGGAAGTTGTACCTCGGTACGCTACGGGTCCACATGCCTCTACGATCTCATAGGGACCAATATAGCGCGGAGGTAACTTTCCCTTTACTCCAAAACGTTGTACGCCTTTGGTTGGTGAAACCCGTAGGTATACAAAATCTCCAACCTTAAATTGGATGGGTCTTCTTCTCTGATCAGAATAGCTCTTCTGTCGAGATTGGGCGGCCTTGAGATTTTTGCGGATGACTCTCACTTTTTCTTCGGCCTCTATGACCAGGTCAGGTCCATACACCGTTCTCTCTCCGGGTTGCGACCAGCTCAGCGGGGTTCGGCATCTACGTCCATACAAGGCCTCGAAAGGTGCCATTTTTAGGCTAGCTTGGTAACTGTTGTTGTAGGAGAATTCCGCTAATGGCAAACACTTATCCTAGTTCTTGTCATAGTGAATAGCACAGGCACGCAACATATCTTCCAAAATCTGATTAACCCTTTCAGTTTGCCCATCGGTCTGAGGGTGATATGTGGAGCTGCGGATCAATTTCGTGCCAAGTGAAAACTGCAACTGCTCCCAAAAGCGTGCTACAAACTGACTACCTCGATCAGAGATGATCGTTTTAGGTACGCTATGTAAGGAAACAATCCGATCAAGGTACAGTTCTGCATATTTCTGTATGGTGTGGGTGGTGTGTACTGGAAGGAAATGTGCTGTTTTGGTTAGTCGGTCTACTATAACCCATATGGAGTCATGCTTGCGGGAGGTATTGGGTAGTCCGACTATAAAGTCCATGCTTATGTCTTCCCATTTCCACGAGGGGATAGGCAGCGGCTGCAAAGGGCCAGCTACCCTCAAGTGGCTTGCCTTAACTCGCTGATAGGTATCGCACTCTGAAACGTATCGAGCAATGTCGGGTTTCATCCTACTCCACCAGAAATTTTGTCGGAGGTCGTGATACATCTTGGTACTGCCGGGGTGAATCGAGAACTTGGACAGGTGTGCTTCGTCCAGAATTTGTTTCTTAAGCTCGAAATCATTTGGAACTACAAGTCGAGTTTCATAAAATACCACTCCTTTCCAATCCCGTCGGAAACGTTTATATCCTTCGTCCTCCTGTGCAAGTTTCGCTTTGATAAGGTTTATCTCTTTGTCCTCTAGATGTGCTAGAATTATTTGGTCAAGCAGGGTGGGCTCCAAAGAAATATGACTTAAGGTGCCGTGTGGGACAATTTCCAAGTTGAGTTTAGCCATTTCGTGACACAGGGTCTCGGCATAACTATCCGCCGATAAGCGGTTACAATGGACCTTGCGGCTGAGTGCATCTGCAACTACGTTAGCCTTTCCTGGGTGATAATGCACTTCTAGGTCATAATCCTTGATTAATTCTAACCATCTCCGCTGACGCATGTTGAGATCTGCTTGAGTGAATATATACTTAAGACTCTTGTGGTCTGTATAGATGTTGCATCGGGTTCGCATGAGATAATGTCTCCACATTTTCAGAGCATGAACGACTGCCGCTAACTCAAGATCATGAGTAGGGTAGTTCAACTCATGTGGCCGCAACGCTCGTGAGGCATAGGCAATGACTCGGCTGTCTTGCATAAGAACACAACCAAGTCTAGTGCCAGAGGCATCGCAATACACATCAAATGGCCTAGTGGTGTCGGGCTGAGCTAAAACTGGCGCAGAAGTCAATAATTGCCTCAAGGTGTGGAAAGCTTCTTCACATTTGTCACTCCACACAAACTTACTCCCTTTCTTCAGCAGTTCCATCATTGGCTTAGCTATTTTTGAGAAGTCAGGGATGAAGCGACGGTAGTAACCGGCTAAACCAAGAAAACTTCGAATCTGATGAACTAAAGTGGGCGGCTTCCAGTCCATTACTTCATGCACCTTGCTTGGGTCTACTGCTATACCGTCTCTGGATATGGTGTGTCCCAAGAATTTAACACTGTCCAGCCAAAAGTCACACTTAGAGAACTTGGCATAGAGTTGGTGGTCTCTTAAGCGTTGGAGTACAGTATGTAGGTGCTCTGCATGTTCTTGTTCATTCATCGAGTACACCAAGATGTCGTCAATGAATACCACGACGAATTTGTCGAGTTCGGGCATAAACACCGAATTCATGAGGTACATGAAATAAGCCGGTGCATTAGTAAGCCCAAACGACATGACTTAGTACTCGTAGAGTCCATATCGTGTAGAGAAGGCAGTCTTTGGAATGTCGCACGGGCGGATCTTGATTTGATGGTATCCAGAACGGAGGTCAATTTTGGAAAACACTCTAGCTCCAGCTAATTGGTCGAACAGAACATCAATGCGGGGAAGGGGGTACTTGTTCTTTATCGTCACCGCATTGAGAGGTCGGTAGTCGACACACATTCGCAGACTATCATCCTTCTTTTCCACAAACAAGGCGAGGCAACCCCAAGGTGATGTATTTGGGCGAATAAAACCCTTTTCCAACAAATCATGCAACTGAGTTTTCATTTCTGCCAGTTCGGCTGGTGGCATCCGATATGGTCTCTTTGAGATTGGGGCGGTACCTGGTTGCAACTCAATGGCAAACTCGATGTCTCTCTAAGGCGGCATACCCGGCAAATCATCTGGAAACACATCCGGGTACTCGCACACTACTGGGATATCTTCCAAGCGGGCTTCGGACACGGGATAGGCACAAGAAGTTTGGCACTCTCGGGGTGGTAAGTGTATAGTGGAGCTACCATACTTGGGTGAATTTATATGGATTGCCCTGGCAGGGATATCTAGGGTCACTCGATGTCGGGTCATCCAATCCATACCAAAGATAACATCTATTCCTTCTATCCCAAGGGTAAGCAGGTCTTCCTTAAGAGGGGTTCTCCCTAACTGGATAGGTACTTTGCGGCTCACTTGGTGTGAAGCTACCTTTCCACCCGGGGTAGAGATTATGTAGGTACCTTTGGTGTGACAGAAATCTAACCCACACTTAGCACTGATTCTAGTCCCAATGAAACTATGGGATGCTCCTGAATCAAACAGAATAAGGACGGGTTGATCACAGATAGAAAAGGTACCCGTCATCACTGGTGCGCCCTCAGGAAGTTCAGCAAGGGTGGTGAAGTTCAGCCTGCCTTGTCGGACCTGCACCTTTGGCTTCTTCCCCTTGTTGCCCGATGTATTGCTTTGACCGGGTCGTTGATTCTGGTTGCGGGGGCAGTCCTTGGCGAAGTGTCCTGAGTTCCCGCAAGTGAAACAGCGGTTTCCAGTGACCGGGCGCAGTGGCATCGGGAGAGCAGAGCGGGGCCCTTGCGGCTGGAAACCGGGGAAACGAGGTGCGGCCTGCGGTGGAGGTCGAGCAACCCATCTCCCAGGCTGTGCAGGCCTGCGAGGCGCTTGTGGGGGAATCATTCTGTACTTCTGGGCAGGCGGACTGGGTGCCGGCATTGGGGCCTTCCTCTTCATGTTGGCCTTGAGAGCCTTCATGCAATCTTCCTGGGAAATTGCCAAGTTCACCAGTTCATTGTAGGAACCCACTTTGATGGGGTTCAGCCTTTCCTTGAGCTCCAAACTCAAGCCTCTGCGAAAGCGGTCCCTCTTCTTTTCATCGGAGTCCGCATGGTAGCCTGCATAGCGACACAGGTCGTTGAAAGCCTGCGCATAGTGCAGGACATCACGGCCTCCCTGGGTGAGAGCTAGGAACTCATTGAGCTTGCGCTCCAAAAGACCCTCAGGGATGTGATGGCCCCTGAACGTCGCCTTGAATTCCTCCCAGCCGACGACGTGGTCGGCCGGCTGCATGGCGTGGTAGTTTTCCCACCACAGGAGAGCAGAACCACGCAACTGCTGCGCAGCGAACCGAACCTTGTTCTCATCCGGGCAATATGCGGTGAGAAGGGAGAACTTGGACTCAATAGCGCGAATCCAGGCATCGGCGTCAAGTGGGTCCTTCGTCTTGTGAAACAGAGGAGGCTGGGTCCCCAGAAAATCCTCATAGCGAGCAACGTGTGGCTGATGATGGGCCCTTCCTCCTTGGGGCTGCTGCTGCTGCTGCCCCTGAGCGATGTGCCTCAACAACTCGGTCTGGGCTGCCAAGATCGACTCGAGGGTGGTCGGAGGCGGAGGTGGGGGAGGCACCTCGCTGCCACTAGGAACGGAGCCGGAGCGTGTGCGATGCGCCATCTGCAAGATTCACCTTTCCATTAGTTCCATAACCTCAGAAGTATCCCAAATAAAATGTGGGAATGCATGCGTTAAATCGGCAGATGCAACTTTTGCAACACAACACATATCCTTATAGGGAGGTGCACATATCTTAGCTAGCAACTAGCCCGTTTCTGCAGCGTCATTTTATCCTTGTTACCGATCGGAAAGGTATTTGGATCCATGTTTTGTAGGGTCCACAAGATTTGGCGTCTCCCTGGTTGGTTTGCACACACCCTTGGGCGAGCCAAACCTTATCCTCGGGGTCCCACTAATTTCCGACCTCTGGTGCCGGGGTCGGGCGATACGGAGCTTCTCAACGGGGTCGGACGAGGCGGAGGCTTTCATCCCGGGGTCGGGCGGGGCGGAGACCTGCCGCGAGGGGTCGGGCGGGGCGGAGACCGTCTGCGAGGGGTCGGGCGGGGCGGAGACCTGCCGCAAGGGGTCGGGCGCGTCTGACCTCGCGACCCGGGGTCGGCCAGCTTTGGACAGGCCCACAGGAGGCGGGTGTGTGGTCACAGCACTAAAACCCACACAACTTGGCATCCACGGCGTGTCGCAAGGATCAGAAGTAGAGTCAAAGGGAACGAAAACAAAAGGAACTGCTTTCACTAAGATCATTTCACTGCTGGTCTTAACATACAGGAGGAGTACTCAACTCAAGGCTAACCTATTACATCACTGGCCAAAAATATAGGTCGCCGAGGAGTACAAACAAGGACAAAAAGAACCGCTCAACCTAGTTTGTCATAACTAGAAGTCGTCGAGGTTGCCCATGGAGGCAAAGCTAAGGGCCGGTGAGTGAGCGTCACCAACTGGAGGCTGCGGTGAGGCATTCTCATAGTCCATGCTCGAAAAGCCTTCGATCTCCTCAGGCTCCTCCTCCTGGGCCATCTGCTCATCTAGCTGCACCTCTAGGGCGTGGATGGCATTTAGCTCATCATGATGCTCCTGCAAGTGCTCATTCGCGTTCGCCAGCTCCATGTTCACATCATAGAACTGGTCAGCCAAGATCTCCATATCATGCTCCATGTCCACAATCTCCTCCTCTAGACGAGTAATCTTGTCTGCATCTCAGCAATTTGAACATCCTTCTGTACCAGCTCGAGCGACTGGTCCACCATGCCACTCTGCACAGTAGACAAAGCAACCTGGTTGGCCACTGCCATCCCAATTACCGTAGCCATCGCTCGGCTCTGCAGCTCAACCATCCTGTAGAACACATTCAGGCAACGAGCTGAAACAAAAATCGTGCGCTGAGGATCCATAAGTCCGAGCAAGTCCATATGCTCCATATGGTCCAACCAATCCGGGTCCCTCGTATCCCGGGCAGGGAACAACCCAATCGGGTCTAGCACGATCTCAAGAGGGTGTGCCCGGCAGAACTGGGTCAATGTCTGTAAGGCTGCGAACTCCCAGGCGTCGTGGAGCATGTGTCCCTCAGCCACTACCTCCAACAGTGGCCACTGTGGCTGATCCGGAGGTGGGGGTATCCGCACGTGTACGCGGCTCCGCGGAATCCCGTGGTCCTGGTATGCACGGCCTGCATAAACCGGCGGTGACTGGTACCCGAAAGATCGCAGAGTGTCCCATAACACAGCTGGAAAACCCTCATAGTGAAGGCACCGTGAGTAGGTGGTGCCATCCGTGCCGACTGCAACGTGCACGGGCTGCGCCATCTGTAACCAAAGGTCAAGTGAGAAACGGAGCTAACACTTGGAAATCAAACAGATTTCTGGCAGTTAGAGAAAAGCTCATAACTCAGCAAGTATTCCTCCAAAACTTCTCAAATTTTACCAGCATGTTCTTTAGATAATGTGTAACAAGTTTGGTATTCAAAGGTAAGGCTAGAACAGAACCTAACGAGGTGATAATCTCAGATTCCCATTAAGTGTACCTGTTGGAATTTTTCAGATCGAGTCAAGATAAACTGAACACAACTTCCAGACCAGAGACTTAACAAAGCTGAAACTCTACCAGTAAGTCCTTCACTAAGTTCTGGAAAACTTTGCTTAAAGGACTCCTCACTGAAAAGGTCCTTAAGGTGGTCGAAACAACAGAAACTCCGCTGGTGTGCACTTTGGGCTAACAGCCAACAGGGGGTCACTAAACTGATCACAATTCTCAACCCAAATGTTAGTACCTTGTGGCAGTTTTACTTGGTGGTTTTAACACGACTTTATTATACCAAGTTTCTGGAGTTATCATGGTGGAAAAAGGACAGCTAGACAATCCTTAACGCGGTGCATTACTTTTTACGACGTACTCAAGTTTGGTTTTATTTTTGAATGCATGCACGTCTTAGTCGTCCTCTCAACCAAAAATAATTGCCAAAAAATCTTTGGACTTATGTGGTTAGTGCCGGTGGCAAGGCAACTAGTCGAGTTACTAGGCACCGTTTCGAACGCAACGTTTGTTAGTGTACCTGCAGAAAAACACAACACAGCTTGAACCTTCCGTGCTAGCACTCACGAAAGCATCCACAATCATTACCGTTCACTATAGAAACGGCACCCATGCGTTTAACACTGCATGGACAGTGCAACAACCGTGGAAATAGGTTCCTTTGAATAGAATCCTATAACCCTTCGCATTCTCGTGATGCGGAATCATGCACACGTTGTAACAAACGTGGGCGAACAACCGTGACGATAGGCTCGTTGGAATCGAACCATACCATCCTTCGCATGTATTAACATATGGAACCTGCGCACGTATAATAGACGTGGGCGAAACAACCGTGATGATAGGCTCGTTGGAATCGAATTCCCATCACCCTTTGCATACTCGCGATGCGGAATCATGCACACATATGATAGACGTGTCAAAAAGTGCTGGAAGTTAGAAGATAACCAATAACTATTAGCCACCTTAAAAACAACCCCAAAATCCCCTAGGGCTCCTCGAACTAAACTCATCCTTAGCGAACTTACGAACTTCTCGATTTTTACTTTTTGCAAATTTTAGTTAGAAAAAGAGTTTTAAGGTTTGTTGTTCTCTGTACCGTGCTTCGAGCTCTGATGCCAGCTGTGGCGGAACCGCCCAAATTAACCTGACTAAAATGCATTGAAGTCGCCTGACATGCGATTATGCACTTTAAGCAAGTCAACTTGGTCGGCCGTCGGATGTCCTCCGATAAACCACATAAACAGGATCGAGAAGCATCGCTCACGCGAGGGTGAGTAGCACAGAGATTACAACATTCCATCATGACAACATAGTTCAACAATTTATTACATCAGAGTTTTTGGAAATTCAAACCGAAATGTTGCATGGTTCGAAGTCAAATTAAAACTAGCAGAAGCTAAACGTCGATACAAGACATCATGACGGAGCCGATCATGACATCAAAAACTCCTCCCTTCGCCATCTGAGGAAGGATCCCACTCGACGGTCCAGCCTGGAGGAAGCTGGGTCGGCCAAGTGGTACCAACACCCAAGCTACTGACATTACCTAAAAAAGATTAGCCACAACAAGGCTGAGCAACTAGTACTCAGCAAGACTGACCCGTCGAAAAGACACGACCAAGACCTAGACATGCAAGGCTTTCTGGCTCTGGGGTTTTCTTGCCAAAAGCATCTAAGTCAGTCCTTACTTTCAACCTTTTAGCTCATGTTCTATGTTCTTTATCCATTCTAGATTAGCAACTTATACTAAACAAACATGGTTTTCAAGCAATTACTTAACAAACATCAAGATTAAAATCATCATCATGTTCCATCTTTACTCAGTGCAGAATAGCGATCAAGTAGTCCCAATCTATGAGAGGCAGACGAATCGATTCGAATTTATTAACCATGCATGGCAAACCTAATCTCACGACATCCGCGCACCACGAAGGATCGCTTCATTTGTCAGCCGTCCCCATCGATCCCTTAGGCACGTGTCAGGGCCAACTTCCTTTGGCATGCAATGCTCCACAGTCCCGGCCTATTGCTGCACTGTGACCGCACTTGCACCCACATGATGCACCATGGGAACGACGTTCCAAGGACAGCCGGAAGATATGCCACGCCCCAGTTCAATCAGGTACTAGGCCTCCCCATCCCATACTAGGTATGAGATTAGTACTTTCAAACACTTGATCACGAACGCCGACACGTTTCGACCTTAGTTCATTTTCATTTAGACAGACAGGGCAATCCACCAAGTATCGAACACAAGCCTGGCCCCGTCCGTCATCCTTATAGTTTCGACAAAACTGAAACATTCAACTCCTATAACTCGCGAGTGACAGGAGATCACTCGACTTTTACCGAAACCTATTAAGCAATGCAAGTACTCGACCTTAGCAACTAGTATTCAAAAGCAAGGTACTAAGTTATGCATCTAAGGTTCCATTACAACTCCTCGAAACGTAAATGCGCAATCAAGTGATCAATAAGTGGCATGAAAGTAAAACAGGGAGTTCATGCACCGGGGCTTGCCTTCAGAAAAAGCTTGCGGGTCCTCGAGGTCTTGCGCTGGTTCGGGCTCTCCTTCGAAGGGGTGCAGCTGTTCCTCGGCGGGGTCTTCTTCCGGGGCTGGATGAAGCTCGTACGTCCCGTCGGCGAGATTCAACTCTACACGGAATGCAATGCAGGGGTTAAACATTTTAGATGTTTATTTCAACACACTCATGTTTTAACACTGACGCTTGTAGCAAAGCTACATAGAAGGTGGGGGAGTTCAACTTCTGTTGGTGGAGAGCAGGATGAGAGGGTCGGATTGAGGAAAACTTAGGGTCTGACCCTCAGGTTTAAGGAAAACCGCACCGAGGTCCTCAGACTCAACATAGAGGAATCCCCGAAAATACTTCACCGATACCCTCGGGTCAAAGAAAAAGAATTACAACCGAGCCCTCGGGCGAGGCGGAGAAAGGGTCGGCAAAAATTGGCGGGGTCGGGCGAGGCGAAAAGAAAAGGGGTCGGGCGAACCGAAACAAGGGTCGGGCGAAACGAAAAGGACAGGGGTCGGGCGAGACGGAAGGACAGGGGTCGGGCGAAACGAAAAGTACAGGGGTCGGGCGAGACGGAAGGACAGGGGTCGGGCGAAACGAAAAGGACAGGGGTCGGGCGAGACGAAAAGGATAGGGGTCGGGCGAGACGGAAAGACAGGGGTCGGGCGAGATGGAAAGACAGGGAGGTTAAGTAGCTTACCTCCAGGTCTACCGGCGAAGCCTTGGGGCCGAGCAGGAGCAGGCTGGGGTGGGGAGGTTGTACGCACGAAGGCTTGGGCGGCGTGAGACTTCGACGGTGGTCCGGTGGCGGCGGTGCTTCTGGTGGATACCAGCAAGCTCTAGCACTGCGTGGAGGAGCGGGCGGCTGGTGTGTTGTAAGAAGCGGCTTGAGGGGGCGGCGAAGTCGCCGGAGTGTGTGTGTGTGGGGGGGGGGTTGGCGCAAGGGGGTGAGCTTCACGGAAGCTCAGCGGCGGCGTGGGAAGAAAGCGGTGGCTCAGAGGAGGAAGCAGGGCGCAGAGGAGAAAGCGGCGGCGCAGGTGCGGGCGGTGGCAAGGGGTGGCATTGCCGGTGAGGGGGTCCCCTTTTATAGGGCCAGGGTGGCGCGGAGGGTCGAGGCGGGGCTCCGGTGGGGAAAGGATAAGGCCGGGAGCGGCGAGTGCTTGAGCGAGGCGGCCATTGGCCGACGACGCCATTGGGCAGAGGAGGCGGAGCTCCGGGTGGTCTTTGGCGGCGATTGGCCTTGGGCGGCGCGCGTCTGGGGCTTCCGATCTGTCGGGCGGGCGAGGCGGAAAGGCTACCGTGGGGGTTGGGCGAGCGGGCGGAGATGCGGGACGTCGGGGGCATCTCAGCTTCCTCGGCGAACGGGCGGAACAGGATTGGCGGAGCAGAGCCGTGGCAGGCGGAAGGCGACTTGCGCTCGGCCGGCGATTGGCTAGCCATACGCTTGCTCCGTCCTGTCGCGGGTGCGGATTGGGCGCCGTGGCTCTCGTCCGGTCGCTGTCGCGCTGGGGATAGGGCGCCGGCAAGCTGCCGGTTGCCGGCGGCCACGCGGCGCGTGGCGCGCGAGCGAACATGCTCGGGCACGCGGGCGTCGAGGCTCCCTTCGGGCTGCAAGCCAGACCAGCTTTGGAGCGATCCTTCTCCGAATCTTTCAACACAACTCCCGAAACTCCCTTAAACAAACTTGCCCAACTCTGATCGTTCTTCAAACTTTGTTTAAGGTGTCGGTTTTGATTGTGAGAGGATTCAAGGATATTTCCGGCCAAAGTTAGCCAAAAATCTGGGATTCCAGACTTAGGATTTTTAAGCATCCGGTGGGTGGGTTGACTGGTTTACCTCACTTTTGACCGGAATTTTGAACAAGCTTGGGTCCGATTTGGATTTGGGTCAGTGTAACAAAGTTGGAACACTCTTGAGGTACTACAACTCCTATTAAGGCTCTGACTCAAGTTCAGATTGGAAAACGGGAGATGAAAGCTTGCAAAGATGGAGGAAAACTCGAATTCCAGGACTTAAGAGATTTTTAGGGTCCTGTAGGAAAGCCGGCTTGGGTTGCTGTTTTTGACTCCCTTCCACTCCGAATTAGACAAGGTGCCTTTAACAAAAGTTGTTGGAATTTAAAAGTTTTACAACTCTTATTTGGGCAGAAACTTAAGTTTGTATATAGAATTTCAAGATTTAAAACAAACTCCAAAAGAGAGCTTCTTAGGTTTATAAAGGTCATTTCACTTCTTAACTTAGGGATTTCTCACTAGTTTAGAGTTAAAGCACTTAATTTAGGTAGAGTTGTTACACTCTTCATCATGAGTCATGTAGTAGGTCACATCTTTTCTTGTGCTGTTTAACCACTTCTCATCTTGGTGTATGATGTTCTTCATTTCATTGAACTTTGGCTGAGTTTGCAATGTACGCTGATCTAACATTGAAACACACCACCGCAGCCTTTCCTTTTTGTTTTCTTCCTTTAAATATGGATTGAATGAGTTGGAGTGCTGTCTTGGGAGCCCATCTTTGAACATCTTATGTACTGTGGTTTTTTTCATACCTAGAGCTTGAGCTAGAGATCTTATGGTACACCTTTTGTGCAATGGAATGATCTCTACTTGTGAGGCGTCGATTTCAACCTTTTTGCGGCCACAATTCCTGGGCTTTCTTGAACTAACATCAACCGGCACTCCATTAGCACGACATTGTTTTGCTTGTCACCAAATACGCCACACTGGATGTCGATTGACATTAAATTGACATTAAATAATTCAGCAACCTCAGTTGTAGTGTTTCTCTTTAGTTTTCCTCGGTTGCTTTTCTCCAGCAATGCTTCATATATCTGTTGCCTTTAAGCTGTAGTATGATCCTTTGACCTTGTCCTAAAATTTCCATTTGCTGGTTCATAATCTTCGTCACTGGAGTCAGATAACTCTTCCTGATCAAAGACGATGTCCACCTCATTGGCATAGATTCCATACCCATGCATTTCCTCCATGGTTGGGATGTAGTCATCATTAACTAAAAAACACATGCCGATTGTGTTCATCTGGAACTAAACAAATGCACATCCATTTGTCTTTAATCATCGTAATCTACATTTGTGGAACGTGAAATTTATTAGGAATTGATAGCTAAATGTACATTACTCGTATATTTTGCAGGAACTTCTCTACTAGACATGGTACTACATGCAGTGTGGACACTAGATGGAGGTACTGTGATGAGGACATCAACCCCGACACGGGAATGGCTACTCCAACTGAACCAGCACAGGCACCACCAAGACTACTCACTCGAGCTCGTGCACGTGAATTAAACTTCGTGATGATTTTGAAGAATGAAGGACCAGAAGTTTCCATTTTGAAGAATGAAGGACCAGAAGTTTCCTAAGTGCATATGCCATCTATGCCCATGATGAACCTACCCAGAATAATGTCTAGGTACTGCGCCACCTATGTGTTTTTAGTTTTGTCAAGAAATAACCAGGAAGGTGCTGCGCCACCTGAATCAGGAAAGGGGATCAAGAGGATGGCGTGTGGCTGTTTGGGCGCCTATTCCCTACCTTGTGGGCAGGCTGGGCGCCTACCTTCCTCACGCCCTCCCCCCCCCCCCCCCCATATTTAGCCAGGGGCTGCACCCCCTCTTCTGCATGGGTTTTCTTTGATAAGTTTAGCCATTTTGCAAACGTCCTATGCTGCAGTTGTGCTCAGTGGCCACCTGTGGACAGCCATTGTTAACCCCAATTCGTGAGCGATTGATATTCAGTTTTGCCTTCATCTTGTTCTTGCTTGTTCTTCGATTGCTTGCAGGAATAGAACCTCGTGTTCAGGTTGATCTTGCCATCAACAAGGTCAATAACCATTTGGAGTTGGTTCAGCGATTGCTAACGCGCCACGACCTGTTCGTTCGTAGTCGGATCGTGAGAGTCACCTCCTCCACAAATCGAAGTTATCCCTCTCACCGAAAGATCGGGCACTCCAGCTCTATCATACTATGTACGTAATTCTTCATCCTAAAGTCTCTACTGGACATGCTAATAAATGCAGTAATATTGTGTGTTCATGGTGGTAAGAGAAGAACCACATTGACCCACTAATTCATCAAGAAATAAACCTTGAATATGAGATAAATTATGTCTAGTACAATCTGATTATGTGCTATAGCTTTCAGTACAATGTCATATAGTCCTTTGATTAAGTAACTCTACATTGAATTTATTCCTGAGCATGCATGTATGTACCTAATGACTCAGAAAGAATCTTAACTTGTTTGCCATTGTATTTTCTACTAAGCAGTAATAAGAAAGCATGTAGGCAAACTATGGAAGAAAATACATACAAACAAAAACACTTACAATGGTCTACATCTGGTTGACAGGAAGCATGTAAGTTGAGATTGAAAAGATCACCATAAAAATCAAAGTTACCATTTCCATCTGCACTAATTCCTTCATCTCCTGTAGCTATGTCATCATCTCCAACAGAAAAATGGAAAGGCTCTTCATCATACGCAGGCTGCACATTAAATTCTCGTATGGCTTCTCCTCCCCATCTAGTAGGTGGTGTTCATCAAGAGCAGGTCAGTGCTGTGAGGTTGGTGTACTCCAATAACTTAGATAAGTGAAGAGACAAGTACCTGGGCTGATTATTTGGTTTTGCCCTCTAGTAATCTCAACTCCAACAAGATCATCTTGATGTGCATCATGGATCTGGAATAGATCAGCCTCATCTGCAGACTGCTCCTTGTTGAGGTCTGGTAAGACCTCTCCCTCGTCAGGTGGTGGATTGTTCAAATTTAAAGCCATGGGCTCAGTGGAGGGGGAGACGAAAGATGGTGAGGCAGTCATCGCCAGGCTTTTATAAGCCAAGGAAGGAGTAAATGGTGGCATCTAAAAATTTGTAATCGTTGCTTTCAACCACTTAAAAATGGCGCCAGCTGAAATGGCGCTGGATGACTTTTCAAAGTTAAATTCAGCTTGAATTTGTTGGGTGGCGTGAGGTATTTGGCATTATTCAGTTTCAAAGATGGATGCTTTAATTGCTTGTGCATGCATGGTGTAACAAAAATATTCTTATTATATTGATTGTGTATTTTGGTCTCAAGTGCAATCATTTCCACCGTCTGCGGTGGTAGTGTGAGTGTGCTGCAGAGAATTGTGTTTATAGGGGCACATGCGTCATTTTATCTCTGCCTTAGTGTTGCCTTGGAATGGTAGATTTGCATTCTTTCGCGGACGGAGGGAGTTATTTTCCATTTCAATTCTTTTCCATTAACTAGGATCGTGCCGGTGCTTTGCTACGAGCTGTAAAATGTTTTTAGTGCAATAGATGAAGCATGACAAATATTCACTATTTCTATGAATGCAATAAATTTTGCAGCTGCATCTCATGACAAATTGTATTCAACACAGCAACGACGGAAGCATATAGACGCTACCATATAGCTGTTAAAAGGGTGGAGTATATGAATTTTCAGAACAAATTCAGATCCATTCGTTCTAGTTCGTTCTAGTACCATTAAAATGCACAAAACACTTCGCATAACTCTAATATTTGAACAAGCATGAAGGATGCATAAACAGGAAAACTGGAATGAAAATATACTCTAGTTTAGTCACCCGATATGCAAAGAGATATTGGTAAAAGACTTCAAGTACGAGAATCTATACTCCTTATTCATCGGACATGCAAAAGAGCTACTGGTAAAGGGCTGCTCGCAGAAGTATTGGATTTTCTATAGGTTATTTTGCCTACACAACTATCAACCGTATTGTTCACTCCACTAAACGGCGACACACTATAAAACCACATTCGTCTTATGTGACAACCGCCCAATTTGATCTCGAATTAAGTGAATTGATGCCAATAGGATGAGAGCCAACACTTGCGCGTCTTGCGACGTGGCAAGTGGCAACCCACACCTAGAGACGCAAGACTCGGTGCAACTCAACTTAAAAAGAGCAATTTTAAACATTACACAAGTTCAACGATTAAGGTTACAAGTTCATTACACAAATGGTTCAAATCTAAAATTTAATTAAATGAGCTCCAAAATACAAGTCTTTGACTCATGACAACAACATGATGAAATTAAATGTTAAGGTTTAGGTCTTCCCAACATCTAACCCATAAAAAGAGCACTACTACGCAGTGGATACGATAGATAAACGCAAAAGATACGATAGTGTAGTTGCCCAAGAACATCATCGAAGCAACAAACGACCGCTCTAGTCACTCATCACCCACCCTCGAATCGATGGGGTAAAATTGACCAAACACGGCCTGCGGTTCACTTGCAACTTTAGTGAGCGATAGCAACATGAGTACAAAAAGGTACTCGCAAGTCTTACGCAATTATATAACAAGGATCATGCATAGGGTTGAACAAGGAGTAAGGCTTTAAGGTTAAGTAAATTTGCAAAAGCCTATCTCATCCTATCCTTAATTTTTTATCATAAGCATGTGAATAACACCCTATGGACAGCTAGCAAGTTTTATTAATCTTGCCTAAACCCACTTCAAATTTGCGCGGGCCTTTGACTTGCTCCCGACTACTTCAGTGTGGTCCATTCTAGGCTGGGGCTTGACTCTAAAGAACTTCCGAAAAAGTTGGAAGTGCGGCTGGATTCCAAGGAAGGCTTCACACAAGTGCATGAAAATGGCTATGTGCAGGATTGAATTGGGGTTGAGGTGGATTAACTCCAGATTGTAGTACCTCAGCAACCCACGAAAGAAGTTGGATGTGGGGAGAGCCAAACCCCACTCGATGAAGTGCGGGAACATGACTGTCTCATGGGTGTAGCTCTCCATGGGCCACGGGTTGCCACATGCCTCCCTCCAGGTGATGAAGTCCTACTCCTAGAGAAGATCGGCATCCACCAATGTCTGGATGTCCGCCTCCTTCATGATGGACTTCTTCCAAGCGCAGGCTTGATTCGGCGGTGGCGTCTTATCAGTCTTGCCATACTTCGACGCTGGCAATTGGATCTCTTTCTCCTTCTTCGCCGTCTTCCCCTTCTTGCTCTCCGCTGCCTTGCTGGAGGTTGCTTTCTTCCCTATTCATGTTGCCACGAGGGTCTTCTTGCGCATATGCTCGGGGGCTAAACTGGGGGAGACGGTGGCACTCAAGCTCAAGGATCGCAAGCGGTGGTGCTAGGGCTACAGTGTGGAAAATGAACAGGTAGAATGGCTCAGGTGAAATGGAAGGGATGAATTCCTCCATTATTTATAACTGAGGAATAGTTAAAACAGAGGCAAGATTAACGGGAATATTCTATTTTTAAACGCCCACAGTTATCGCTTGACAGTAGCCAATTTGTTTGGAAGAGATAAGGTTACTGTTGGCGAACAGTCACGTTGACCAGTGGTTGACCCTTATACCCAAACTAGTCGTGTAACGGCTTGGGGGCTGTGTGCCATGTGCCTATCGGCTAAAAAGTTTTTTCTTTGGGTTTTAAGGTAAAAGGAATGTGAAATTAGAAGATTGACCCTCAACCTGATTCTTCGATTCAATATAAGGCTCGGGGGTCTACTCCATATGGAATGCGATTTTCATCGCACTTCCATATAAAATTCAAGATTGAAGATTCAAGGCCAAGTTAAATGAGACTTGAGCAAATTCTTGCCACATGGCAGTACTCAAGTGTGTTTGAAGATTGAGATCCATGGAGTACTCGAAGAGTACCACTAACTAGTCGGAGAAGCCTACAAAACTACTCGGGACTGCTACATTTGACTAAAAAGTATTCGGGGGCTTGTCAGCCATACATCTATGGGCCCACTAGAAGTTTTGAATAGTCCTACAATACGGGGCTGTACACCGAGATGTGTCAGACATGGAGACTATGGTGCAGGACAGCGTGGTCTATGTGGAGGATAAGAACTAGTCGAAGATTAGAAAACTACTCATAGCAATTAGAGTAGGACTCTCTAGTCGAATCCGACTAGTATTCATGTAAACAATGGACCTGTAACCTTGTCCCCTGCAATATAAGGTGAGGCAGGGACCCCCTCCAAACAACTTGAATCAATACAATCCAACCAACATACAAGACGTAGGGTATTACATGACATAAGCAGCCCGAACTTGTCTAAATCGTGTGTTCGAGTTCACTATTGAGTTCTTGATCTCGGCAAGCCCCAAGCATAAAACACTACCTCGGGTACACCCTCAGTAGGTTGCCAGTTCTAAACACCAATACAAGATTCACAATTAAGTGCATAAACACGACAACTAGACTTTTCATTGGGTTTTTGTAAATTCCTAGTTTCTTTAAGTCGGTTTTCATTAGCTAGAGGTTTTTGCAATAACCAACTAACATCTAGGAATTCCTAACCATCTAGCTTCTCTTTATGAATATCAAGTAAACCAGCATAAGCAAGATCAGCTAGATCCCTATCAAAAATCATCAAACTATAGCATTGGTTTCTAGTGTCTCTAAATCTTCTAATATACTTAGAAACAGATTCATTGGTTCTTTGCTTAACCAATGTAAGGTGTGACAATTTTAACTCAGTTTCACCAATAAAGAAATAATCATGAAATTTATTCTCTATATCAGCACTTGTGTGAACTAAGTTGTGTGGCAAATAAATAAACCAAGTAAATGCAGCACCCGATAGAGATAAAGGAAATAGCTTCATCTTACAAATATCATTAGAACTAGCTTAAACACATTATATAATAAATTGACCTATATGTTCTAATGTACTTCCATCGTCACCACCATTGAATTTAGCAAACTCTGGTATTTTAAATCCTGGTGGGTATGAAATATACTCATAACTAAAGTACCAAAAGTTTGTTTAAACAACTCAAGCAACTCTTCTCTAAATCCTTCCATCCCATAAGCAGCTTTAGGATTACCAGCCGTTCCAGGATATTGTGCTTGAGTTAAAGTAGGTTGCGGTGTGCTATATGTTTGTGCTTGGTTCGGCAATGTGTTAGAAACATGCTACAACAAACTATTAGCATTAGGCAAGGGAGCATGTGAACCAACAGGGCGCTTGCTATACACAACTGTATGCAGCACCATAGCATTCGTAGCGGCCGTTGCATTCCCTCCACCAGCCAAATTACCAATGGTAGTCCAGCTATGTATGTGGTTTATTGGTGACGCACCAATGGGAATTTTAGGTATATGCAAATCTGATGGATTCTCTAGTGTACTATCTTTAACATTTTTGATATTAGAAGTAGATGCATTAACTTCATTAACAGAAAATTGTTTATCAAATTTGGCCTTGTGGCAGAACCACCCAAGTTAACTCGGCTGAAGTGTACTCAATGTTGCCTCATACACGAATGGACACTTTAATCGAATTAAAATGGAAGTCTGTCAGGTTTCACTCGATAAACCACATGTCTCGGATCGAAACAAAGCATACTCGCATGAAGATGAGTCCAGAGATTTCAACAATCTAGAGAAATTATTACATGTCCCAAATTAAGTTATTACAACTCAAGAGTTCAAATGCATAAAGTAGCATTCATAGTTCAAAAGTAGTGGAAATAAACGATAGTCTAACATCGATACAAAATACCATGGTGAAGCCTTCCATGATATCAATCACCATGATCCTTGCTGATCGAGGACGGGTCCAACTCAACCGTCCATCCCGGAGGGATCTTGGACGACCAAGTCACACTGGCAACCAAGTCATCAACAACAATACCTGAAAAACATACCCACAAGCAAGGCTGAGTATACTAATACTCCGCTTGACTTGACATGGTGCACCAAGGAAACGCAGTTCTAGAGAGAGTGGGGAAAAGGTCCACGCCGGTTCAATCAGGTACTAGGCTTCCCAATCCCATACTCAGTATGTGCTTAGTACTTTCAAACACTTGACCATGAACACCGACACGGTTCGACCTTAGCACATTTCTCCTCTATACAGGCGGGGCATCCACCATTCTAGAATATTGCCCAGCCCTGCCCATCAGCCTTATGATTCCAACATAAGTAAATAGGCAACTCCTATAGCTCACGAGTGATAGGAAATCACTCAACTTTTACGGTGTCCCTATTTAGCATAGCAACTACACAACTATCTTACTAGTATTCAGATCAAGGCACCTTGGATCATGCAACTAAGGTTTCAAGCAACGCTTATAAACTTAATGCACAAACATAAGTAACATAAGTATTGCATAATTTGGAAACCAATGTTATGCTCCAGGGCTTGCCTTCGTATGCTATGTTAGTTTGGGGCTCACTCGAAGCTTGACTTGGGTCTTGTATGACCTTGATGTGGTTCACCTCAACTGACATCTCTTCCTTAGCTTCCGGGATCAGCTCGTAGGTACCGTCGGCGAGATTTGCTTCTACATGAGATGCATATGTAAGATTTGAATTACATGCTTTTATGTGCAGGTTGCATTTTATGAATCATTACAGAAGTATATCTTAATCATTACAGAAGTATATCTTTGCATTGCGACCACATTCACCTAGACAAGATTTCGAACTTTTCTTTTGTCATAACGGTAAAGTGTGTTGCAATTTAAAACTTGAGCTTGACTTTGATGGTGATTGTGTACACATATAAGGTTTGAATAACTTAGAATTCATAAAAGAAAGGTGGGTTCATTTTGGTGCTACTCAATATTCATTTGGAAAGTTATCCTGTTTCTGAAATTTCAACCAACATAACATAGCATTTAAGCATTTGGACTCAAAACAGTAAGATCATCATTTGAACCAGTAGCATAAATTACATATCTAGAACAAGCATGCCAAGAGTAAACTAACAGAAGTGGTTTCCAATTTTTATCAATTTTCTATGATTTAAAAGACATTTATTGGCTTTTGCACAAAATAAATCCTATAGCTAAAAACATGATAGTGACATGCTCATGAATATTTTTAAGTGAAACTAGACATCATGTGGAGTCTAACAAAATTGACTTCACATTTTTACTATTTTTCTACAATTTCCTACAAGTTTTCAAAGTTTCATCCTTTCTAACCTATTTTAAAACAGAAAAGGAAAAAGCATTTTATAGAGGGGTCCCTGAAACTTTTAAACTTTCACAGACTAGTGCTGCCATTTTACGGGTTAGACCCTAAAATTAAAAAGGGGGCTTGCAATGTAGCCCTTGGCTTGGCCGGCGGCATCTTCGGCCAAAATCTGGCGAGCGGTGCTGGTGAGGGGGTAGGGAAAGGGCACGGGCGTGTTCCGGAGCTCATGGCGAGTCGATGCGCTGAAGGAAACGCGGGCAGAGGAGGCTTGGCAGCAGCGGTCCATGGCGAGGCTTCGGGCGTGGTGGAGGGAGTTCTTCTCCGGCGTCAGTGGGGGTTGAGGGGTGGCTCTGGAAGCTCAGGTGGCATACGCGTGAAACATTGGGTGGCTTAGGAGCTTTGGGAAGGGCCGGAGGGCATGGCTCCGCGGCGGCCCTACTAGCGGCGTGGCGGATTTTCTAGCAGAGGGGAAAAATGGTGGGGAAGCACTGGTGAGGGCAAGGGTGCCTTTTATAGGTGCTGGAGGGTGCGAGGAGGGGCTAGGGGGTATCAGCGCGGCTAGGGTCCATCGGGGGTGCGTGGAGGCAGCCAGCGACTGGCGGAGGAAAGCTGGGCGCGCGGCGGTTGGTCACGGTAGCGTGGGCGAGCGGTGAGGAGTGGCCGTGTAGGATTTGGCGCTGCGGGAATCCTCTCTGACGCATGCAAGGACTGCCTAGAAGGGCTCTCCCGTGTTGTTGCCTCACCGGCGTCGAGTGTCCAGGCAGCAGAGCCAAGGGCGGGCGGCGACGTGGTGTTCGGGCACGAGCGTGGGCAGAGGTGCTCGCGGGCGCTGCGCGAGGAGTGGCCGGAGAAGATCCTGCCAAGAGTGAGGGGACATGGCGCTGGCTGGTGACTGGGCAATCGGTGAGCCCATCGGATCCCATCGCCGGCGATGGTTGGCCGGTGGCTTTGCGCGAACGGGACATCACGAAGTGGCACACTGGAACGTACCATGCGTGATCACCGTATTGTGGGGGCACGTGCATGATGCACTGGTGTGCGAGGGCTGCCGGTTCTGGGCAAAGTTTCTCCAAAATTTGAATTCAAACTTCAAAATCTCCAAATGTAAAAGTTTCTGCCAAACTATACCCCACAACTTTTACAAAAGCCCATGGTGCAAAGTCTGGCAAGAGTTGGAGATAACTTGGTGCAAACATTGGTGGAAAGCCAGACATGGCCTTGTTTGATCTTTTCCCCAAAATTGCTGAATTTTGATTTGAAATTTGAATGCCTTCCTCTCAAAATCAGTAGAAGTGCAAATAACAAAAGTTGTTTGTTTTCAAAAGTTCTACAACTTTCCTATTGGCCAAAAGTTAAGTTCTTATATAAAATTTCATTTTTAACTTCTACCCCTTTTTAGTGCTTTTTAGGACATTTATGTGGTAGAACCACCCAAATTAACCTAACTAAAGTGTGCTCAACTTTGCCTCACTTGTGAACCAACACCTTAATCAAGTCAATCTGGTAGTCTGTCAGGTTTCACCCGATAAACCACTTGTCTCGCATCGAAACAAAGCATGCTCACACGAAGGTGAGTCCAGTGATTACAACATTCCAGTAGTTTAATACATAGGTCCCACTTTATTTATTACATCACAGTAGTTCAAAAGTGCAGAAAGTAAAGTTTCTTAGAGTTTAAGCTGCGGAAAAGACATGATGCAACTAATGTCGATACAAAATACCATGGCGAAGCCGACCATGATATCAATCACCACGCTTGTCGCTGTCCAAGGACGAGTTCCACTCAACCGTCCAACCTGGAGGGAGTTGGGTTGGCCAAGTCAAACTGGCAACCATTTCCACAAAATCTGCACTACCTGAAAACATAGCCACAAGCAAGGCTGAGTATACTAATACTCAACAAGGCTTACCCATCAGGTGGTAACTACTCCACCAACTACTAGACATGCAAGGCTTTTTGGCTGAGGGGTTTGTTTTTGCCAAAAGTATCTAAGTAGGTCCTTACTTTCAATTTTTAGCAGCCGATTCTAGAAGATTAATCTTACTAGGTATGCAACTTGTTCTAAGCAAGTTGAGCAAACATTTTATTCAGGGCATCATCATCATTAAGTAATCATTCTATGTTTCACTTGTTACTCAGTGCAGCACAGTAGTCAAGCAGTCTCAAACTATGAGAGGTAGACGATTCAAATCGAGTTTCTTAACCTTGCAAGGTGACCTAATCCCACGACATTGCGTACCACGATGGGTCCACACATGTTAGCCATCCCCATCAATCCCCAAGCACATGGATAGGGCCTACTTCCCTTGGAACGTCGCCGTACCGTGACTGCATTTGTACCCACATGATGCACCGGGGGAAACTCCATTCCAGAGATAGTAGGGATAAAGCTACGCCCCGATTCAATCAGGTACTAGGCTTCCCTATCTCATACTAGGTATGAGATTAGTACTTTCAAACACTTGACTGCGAACACCGACACATTTCGGCCTTAGCATTTTCATCACTAGACAGACGCGACAAAACCACCAAGTCAGAATCACTCACGGTCCTGTCGTCATCCTTATGGTTATAATATGAGTAAGCAATCAACTCCTATAAACTCGCGAGTGACAGGAAATCACTCAACTTTTACTGAGTCCTATTTAGCATTGCAGCTACTCGGCCTACCATACTAGTGTTCAACCAAAGGTACCTAAGATCATGCAACTAGGTTTTCAATGAACTCCTATGAACGTACATGCACAAGCATAGGTATCATAGACATTGCATGAATTTAGAAAATTGGGTTATGCTCCGGGGCTTGCCTTCCTGTTCTAAGTTAGTAGGGAGCTTGTTGGATGCTTCGCTGATCTCCTGCTCGGCCTCAACATGATGTAGCTCGGTAGGTACTTCCTCGGTCGTTGGGAGCAGTTTGTATGTCTCGTATGTGAGATTCGCTTCTACACGAGATGCATATGCAATAGTTCAAGTTTCCATGGTTTCACATGCAGGATGCAATTCATGAATTATTGCTGAAGTGTAAATTGCATTTTGACCACATTCTCCTAGACAAGGTTCTAAACTTTCATTATCTTCATGAAGTAAGGTGTGTTGTGATATAAAACCCAGGGATGACTTTGATGGTGATTGTGTGCACATATAAGGTTTTACAACTTAAACTTCACAAAAGAAAGGTGGGGTCACTCTAGAGTTGCTTAAGGTTCATTTGGAAAGTTACCCTATTTCTGAATGTTTTTCTGTACCTCAGTGTGTATTTACCATTTTACCCTTCTCATTAACTACTTTGTTTTCATTCCTTTTTCTTGGTTTAACTTCCATAATTTATTTAAGTTGCATATGATCAGCTATGGGGATGAAAATTTTATAGAGACTTATCACTATCATGACTGAGGTACTGGAAAATTTAAAGACTCATTTGATTTCTACAAAAATCATCAAAAATAAAACAACATCCTAAGGTAGATTTCATGTACTATTCTTAACTCAAGTTTCAGTGGTAGTTTCGCTCCAAAATTTTTACAGTGGGTTCTCTATGTTCAATCATAGGTTACTGTAGTTTTTCCATGATTTAATAAGAAGGACATCTATATGCCATATTTTACTTTTATTAAACCATGTGCACAAGCAAGATCAATCACGTTTCAACAGAGACTAATATTTTTCATAGGCAAGTACTTGTGTCACGAACTCAACAAAAGTGGTTTCACATTTTTATCTATTTTCTTCCATTTATAAAGCAAAAAGCAAGATCAAACCTAGGATTTCAATATGTGACTTAAATTAGTGTGTTTATCAGGTAGACTAGTGTCACAAAATTCATATCTAGAACAAGCATGACACAAGAAACTAACAGAGGTGGATTTATCTTTTTATCATTTTTGTGTGATTTATGGAGCATTTATTGGCTTGAACACAGAATAAAATCTAGAGATAAAACTACAACAGTGACATGCTCAAAATTATTGTTTAGTGAAACTACTGATCACACACAGATTCTAACAAAGTTGGTTTGCATTTTTCCCATTTTTCTACACTTTCTTATGCATTTTCAAAATTTCAGCCGATTTAAACCAAAATAAAACAGATAAAGGATAAAATGTTTTACACGGGGTCCCTTGAGGTTTTGAACTATTACGGATGGGTCCCAACACTTACCACTAAAGACCCTAGAAACTAAACTAGTCTCGCAATGTGGTCCTCTCCTTCGCCGGTGGCAACTCCGGCCGATTGCCGGCGAGCGGCTACGCAATAGGGGGAGGAAAAGGGTTGGGCGTGTCATGTGGCTCACCAGGTAGACTTGTGTTGTGGGGATTGGCGGCAGAGGACGACCGGCGGCGGCGGTTCATGGTGGGGATGAAAACCATGGCAGCGGGTCCTTGCTCCGGCAAGGTGGCTGCCGGGGCTTGCTTGGCGGCGGCTTGGGGAGCTTTGGGGTGGTGCACATGGCGCTTTGGGTAGCTCAGCACGCGGCGGGGAGGTTCAGGAGGGAGGAGTTCCATGGTGAGGTCGCGGTGGAGCTCTGTCAGCGAGGGGCGGCGGTGTGAGGTGGCTCCGGCGAGCTTGTTAACTGCTTATATAGGCCGGGGGCGAGGGGGTGTAAGGCGAAGCTCTAGATGAAGGGATAAGGCCGGGTGGGCATTGGAGAGCTACCGCGAGGTGCGGCATTGGCCGGCGGGCCGTGGCGGCGAGCATTAGGCAGTGGCGTGCGGATCTCGCAAGGATCTCCGGTGATAGGCGGAGCGGGATTTGGGAGAGCTGCGGATGGCTTTGGTCGGGCACGAGGCTAGGCCGGTTGATGGGCTCATGTGGTTGCCTCAAGGGCGGCGGTTGGACAGGTGGTGAGACTTGGTGGTGGCATGCACGTGCAACAGCGAGAGGTGGCACAGATACTGGGTGGCCAAGATGCGGTGCGGAGGGGAGGGATGGCATCGGCGAACCATTGGTCAGCTCGGGGCATCGTCTTGTCAAGTCATCTGCGACGGTTGGCCACCGGCGCTGCGTGAACACTAAGGGCACATGTGGCATGGCGCGACGGGTAGAAGCAGTGACCGTGTACACGGTGGCGCACGGGAACGCCGTGGCGCGTGAGGGGGTGATGTTTGAGCTGGTTTTGCGGGGATTTTCGAAATCAAACTTGAAAAAGTTTTAAACTAACACTCCAAACTACAAACTCTAGAAATACAATGGGTTCAAATCTGTTTTAAATTTGAAGTTAAAACAAGCTAAATTTCTCAGGAACGGAGGTTTAGGGACTTAGCGTTTTAACCAGTTTTTGTGGATTTTGCCAAACTTCAAACTGAATTTTCTCCAAAAGTTCAAACTAAAGTTGAGAAATTCCAAATGTAGAAGTTGTTGTCCATACTTCAGAATACACCTCTTAGAAAGGGTTCAGGTTCGAAACTATTTTAGAATTGAAGATAAACACAGACAAAGTATGGAAGAAACAGCTGTTTTCCAGGACTCAAGAGAAATTTGTATTGAGTTTGAAATTGAGCTGATCTTTGACTCAATTTTTGAAAGGGTTCCACTGCAAACTAGCGAAATCTCAAATAAGAAAAGTTGTGTGTTTTGAGAAGTTCTACAACTTTTGTATTGGCAAAACTTTGAGTTATTAAATAAAATCTGAATTTATGAATTGCCCCCAAATTAAGCCTTTTAAGGGTATTTTGGTCCATTCAAGTTCTTGATTAGATTTCAACCGGGTCCTTCGGGGTTTTTGGCATTTTTATCACAAAAAAAACCTAGTGCGAGTATTTCTACCACTTAGTCTTTGGGTTTGACTTTATCTGATCAATTTAGGCCCTAATGTGACATTTCTTTGAGTGTGTAAGTGTGATCGTGCTCAAACAATAATAAGTTTGAAACTTAGATGCTAATTGATCCTTAAACACTCCAATTAGACTCTTTAAGGACTAAACCAAAACTAGGGATGTTACAATTTAGACCCTTAGTGAATTTGAAAAGCTACCAAGGGTTGGGATTTGAACTTTGGGATGTTTCTCTACCTTTCAACCTAAATTTGCTTGTTTTCACATTTGGTTCCTTGTTTGGCCCCTTATTACTTCACTTTGCCCTTTAGAGGTATTTTTCAAAAGTTTAGTGCATTTGGAATGGTAAAAAGGCAAATCTGAAGTTTAAGTGTTGGTTTGTATGTTCAAACACCCTAATCATTCTTGATCTGCTTTGCTAACACTAGGGATGTTACAGCCTACCCCCCTTAAAAGAATCTCGTCCCAAGATTCAGGTGATGAAAGACTAGTGTGGCTGTGCATGTACCTCCCTGATCGAAAAAGAAACCGTGGAAATTTTTGTTGAGATATTCTTCAGTTTCCCATGTGGCTTCATCCTCTATATGATGGCTCCACTGAATTTTAAACATTCACTTGCCTCCGGGTTCTCCTTTCCTTGCGATCAAGAACTTTGATACGGAACTCCTCATAGGAAAGGTCCGTTTCTACCCATACTTCCTCTTGTTCGATAATCTCAGTTGGAACTCGAACACATTTCTTGAATTGAGATACATGGAAAATGTCATGGATAGCGGAGAGTCTGAGTGGAAGTTTTACTCGATAGGCAACAGGTCCACAAACTTTTGTGATTTCATATGGACCAATATAGCGAGGAGCAAGTTTCCCTTTTTACTCCAAATCTCTGCACACAATTGGTTAGTGAAACCCGAAGGTATACATGGTCACCAACTTCGAATTGCAATGGTTTCCACCTCTTGTCGAAATAGCTCTTCTGCCTTGATTGGGCGCTTTAAGGTTTTCTCTTATTATCCTCACTTTCTCTTCCACCTCAATTACCAAATCTGGCCGATATACCTTTCGTTCTTCCACCTTGGACCAACTCAACGGAGTTCGACACCTGCGACCATACAAGGCCTCAAATGGTGCCATCTTTAAGCTAGCTTGGTAGCTGTTGTTATAAGAAAACTCCACTAGAGGCAAGCATTTGTCCCAATTCTAGTCATAATGAATGACGCAAGCTCAAAGCATGTCTTCAAGAATCTGATTTACCCTCTCACTTTGCCCATCCGTCCAAGGGTGATAGGTCGATCTGCGGATTAACTTAGTGCCGAGAGCAGCCTACAATTGTTCCTAAAAACGTGCCACAAACTAAGCACCTCGACATAAAAACGTGCCACAAACTTAGTGCTGATGATTGTTTTAGGCACTCCGTGTAGGCAAACAATGCGATTAAGATGTACCTCAACATATTTCCGGGTTGAGTAGGTCGTATGAACAGGGATGAAATGTGCTATCTTAGTGAGCCTATCCACAATGACCCATATGGAATCATGTTTCTGAGAGGTGTTGGGCAAACCAACAATGAAATTGATGCTTATGTCCTCCCATTTCCATGAGGGTACATGTAGCCGTTGAAGAGTACCAGCTACCTTCAAGTGGCTTGCTTTTACCCTTTGGCAAGTGTCGCATTCTGACACATACTTAGCAATCTCCAGTTTCATCCCAGTCCACCAAAAATTTTGCTTAGGTCTTGGTACATTTTGGTGCTACCCAGGTGAATAGAGAACTTGGAAATTTTTGTTGAGATATTCTTCAGTTTCCAATGTGGCTTCATCCTCTATATGATGGCTCCACTGAATTTTAAACATTCTCATGAGTTGCCTCTGGGTTCTCCTTTCCTTGCGATCAAGAACTTTGATCGGGAACTCCTCATAGGAAAGGTCCGGTTCTAGCCATACTTCCTCTTGTTCAATAATCTTAGTTGGAACTCGAACACATTTCTTGAATTGAGATACATGGAAAATGTCATGGATAGCGGAGAGTCTGGGTGGAAGTTTTACTCGATAGGCAACAGGTCCACAAATTTCCGTGATTTCATATGGACCAATATAGTGAGGAGCTAGTTTCCATTTCTACTCCAAACCTCTGCACACCCTTGGTTAGTGAAACCCGAAGGTATACATGGTCACCAACTTCAAATTGCAATGGTTTCCTCCTCTTGTCGAAATAGCTCTTTTGCCTTGATTGGGTGGCTTTAAGGTTTTCTCTTATTATCCTCACTTTCTCTTCCGCCTCAATTACGAAATCTGGCACATATACCTTTTGTTCTCCCGCCTGGGACCAACTCAAAAGTGTTCGACACCTGGGACCATAGAAGGCCTCAAATGGTGCCATCTTTTAGCTAGCTTGGTAGCTGTTGTTATAAGAAAACTCCACTAGAGGCAAGCATTTGTCCCAATTCTTGTCATAATGAATGAAAAGCTTGAAGCATGTCTTCAAGAATTTGATATACCCTCTCACTTTGCCCATCTGTCCGTGGGTGATAGGTCGAGCTGCGGATTAGCTTAGTGCCGAGAGCAGTCTACAATTGTTCCTAGAAATGTGCCACAAATTGAGCACCTCGATCGGAGATGATTGTTTTAGGCACTCCGTGTAGGCAAACAATGCGATCAAGATATAGCTCGGCATATTTCCAAGTTGAGTAGGTCATATGAATGGGGATGAAATGTGCCATCTTAGTGAGCCTATCCACAATGACCCATATGGAATCATGTTTCTGAGAGGTATTGGGCAAACCAACAATGAAATCCATGCTTATGTCCTCCCATTTCCATGAGGGTATAGGTAGCAGTTGAAGAGTACCAGCTACCTTCAAGTGGATTGCTTTTACCCTTTGGCAAGTGCCACATTCTGACACATACTTAGGAATGTCCGGTATCATCCCAGTCCACCAAAAATTTTGCTTCAGGTCTTGGTACATTTTGGTGCTACCCGGGTGAATAGACAATTTGGAAATTTTTGTTGAGATATTCTTCAGTTTCCAATGTGGCTTCATCCTCTATATGATGGCTCCACTGAATTTTAAACATTCTCACCACTTGCCTCCGGGTTCTCCTTTCCTTGTGATCAATAACTTTGATCGGGAACTCCTCATAAGAAAGGTCCGGTTCTACCCATACTTCCTCTTGTTCGATAATCTTAGTTGGAACTCGAACACATTTCTTGAATTGAGATACATGGAAAATGTCATGGATAGTGGAGAGTCTGGGTGGATGTTTTACTCGATAGGCAATAGGTCCACAAATTTCCATGATTTCATATGGACCAATATAGCGAGGAGCTAGTTTCCCTTTTTACTCCAAACCTCTGCACACCCTTAGTTAGTGAAACCCGAAGGTATACATGGTCACCAACTTCGAATTGCAATGGTTTCCTCCTCTTGTCGAAATAGCTCCTTTGCCTTGATTGGGTGGCTTTAAGGTTTTCTCTTATTATCCTCACTTTCTCTTTCACCTCAATTACAAAGTCTGGCCTATATACCTTTCGTTCTCCCACCTGGGACCAACTAAACGGAGTTCGACACCTACGACCATACAAGCCCTCAAATGGTGCCATCTTTAAGCTAGCTTGGTAGCTGTTGTTATAAGAAAACTCCACTAGAGGCAAGCATTTGTCCCAATTCTTGTCATAATGAATGATGCAATATCGAAGCAT
Organism: Setaria italica; assembly: GCF_000263155.2. Taxonomy (NCBI): domain Eukaryota; kingdom Viridiplantae; phylum Streptophyta; class Magnoliopsida; order Poales; family Poaceae; genus Setaria; species Setaria italica. The sequence continues at coordinate 206,092 of NC_028456.1, read as the reverse complement.
GTCTTCAAGAATCTAATTTACCCTCTCACTTTGCCCATCCGTCCGAGGGTGATTGGTCGAGCTGTGGATTAGCTTAGTGCCGAGAGCAGCCTGCAATTGTTCCCAGAAGTGTGCCACAAACTGAGCACCTCGATCGAAGATGATTGTTTTAGGCACTTCGTGTAGGCAAACAATGCGATCAAGATATAGCTCGACATATTTCCGGGTTGAGTAGGTCGTATGAACAGGGATGAAATGTGCCGTCTTAGTGAGCCTATCCACAATGACCCATATGGAATCATGTTTCTGAGAGGTGTTGGGCAAAACAACAATGAAATCCATGCTTATGTCCTCTCATTTCCATGAGGGTATAGGTAGCAGTTGAAGAGTACTTGCTACCTTCAAGTAGCTTGCTTTTACCCTTTGGCAAGTGTCACATTCTGAACATACTTAGCAATCTCCGGTTTCATCCCAGTCCACCAAAAACTTTGCCTTAGGCTTTGGTACATTTTGGTGCTACCCGGGTGAATAGAGAATTTGGAAAGGTGCGCCTCATCCATTATTTGCTTTCGGAGATCGGGATTTGCTGGAACAACTAATCGGTCCTCGTACCATATTACTCCTTTCTAGTCCTGTCAGAAATGCTTATATCCTTTATCCCTTTGGGAAAGATTTTTCTTAATGAGCTTTATTTCTTCATCCCCTAGCTGTGCCATAATGATTTGATCATCCAGGGTAGGTTTGATAGAGATATGGCTCAAGGTGCCTTGAGGAATAATTTCCAAATTAAGCTTTCTCATCTCATGACACAAAGTTTCTATGTAGTTCTTTGCAAAAAGGCAATTGCAATGGGCCTTGCAGCTTAGAACATCTGCAACCACATTTGCTTTTCCTGGGTGATAATGCACCTCTAGATCATAATCCTTAATCAATTCCAACCATCTTCTTTGACGCATGTTCAGATCGGCTTGAGTGAAGATGTACTTGAGACTTTTATGATCGGTAATATTGCAATGAGCACCCATCAAATAATGTCTCCATATCTTCAGAGCATGAATTACCGCTGCTAACTCCAGGTCATGTGTCGGGTAATTCTACTCATGAGGCCGTAGTGCACGTGAAGCATAGGAAATGACTCGATTGGCTTGCATAAGAACACATCTGAGTCTAGTGCCAGAAGCATCACAGTAGAAGTCAAATGGTTTGGTGTTGTCTGGTTGGGCTAAGACTGGTGCCTAGGTCAATAACTTTCACATGGTGTGGAAAGCTTCTTCACATTTTTCGCTCCACACAAACTTGACCCCTTTCTTTAGCAATTCGGTCATTGGCTTGACTATCTTTGAGAAGTCCGGAATGAATCATTGGTAATAGCCTGCTAGATCAAGAAATCTTCTGATTTGATGAACTGAAGTGGGTGGCTTCCAGTCCATCACTTCCTGCACTTTGCTTGGATCAACTGCTATGCCTTTGCTGAATATAGTGTGGCCCAAGAAATTTACACTATCCAGCCAGAATTCGCACTTGGAGAACTTGGCATATAGCTGATGATCTCTAAGATGTTGAAGAACATTGTGAAGGTGTTCAACATGCTCTTATTCATTCTTGGAATATACAAGGATGTCGTAGATGAAAACCACAATGAACTTGTCGAGCTCGGGCATAAACACCGAATTCATGAGAAACATGAAATAGGCTAGAGCATTTGTGAGCCTGAAGGACATGACTAGGAACTCGTATAGTCCATACCGTGTGGAGAAAGCGGTTTTAGGAATGTCACATGGCTGGATCTTTATCTGATGATAACCAGAGCGGAGATCAATCTTGGAGAAAACTCTGCCTCCGCCAAGTTGATCATAAAGAACATCAATGCGGGGCAAGGGATACTTATTTTTGATAATCACCGCATTGAGAGGTTGGTAGTCTACACACATCCTCATACTATCATCCTTCTTCTTCACAAAGAGAGCTGGGAAGCCCCAAGGTGATGTGCTTGGGTGAATGAAACCCTTCTCTAATAGCTCTTGAAGCTGGGTTTTTAATTCTACCAACTCCACAGGCGGCATTCGATAAGGCCTCTTTGATATCGGCGTCGTGCCTAGTTGTAGCTCAATGGCAAATTCAGTGTCCCTATCCAGTGGCATTCCTAGCATGTCATCCGAAAAAACATCGGCATACTCGCATACCACGGGAATATCCTCCAGTCGGGACTCTATTGCCGGATAAGCGCACAAATTTATGCACTCTCGGGCTAGCAAGTGAAGTGTGGAATTTATTTGGATGGCTCATGCTAGAATGTCTAGCGTGACTTGGTGCTGAGTCATCCAGTTCATCCCCAAAATTATATCTATGCATTCCAAACCCAAGATAATAAGGTCGGTTTGGAAAATTTTTCTACCCAACTTGAGTGGCACACCACGTGTTATTTGGCCGGAAGCAATTTTACCACCAGGTGTTGAAATAATGTAAGACCCTTTGGTGTGACACAAACCCAATCCACATTTAGCATTGAATTTTGTTCCAATAAAGCCATGCAATGCACCAGAATCAAATAATATAACCGCAGGCTGGTTATGGATAGAGAAAATGCCTGTCATTACTGGCGCACCCTCGGGGAGGTCAGTGAGAGTGGTGAAGTTAAGTCTCCCTTGCTTGATCTGGACTTTCCAGCTCTTGCCCTTGTTCTGATTTTAGCCCTTTCCTTGGTTCTGGGGCCTGTTCTGTGGACATTCTTTAGCAAAATGATTGGGAGTCCCACAGACGAGATAGCGATTCCCATTGCTAGTGCGAGCTGGCTGCTGAGCATTGGGCCTTGGGCTCTGCTGCTGGAAGTTAGGGAGACGTGGAGCTCCCTGTTGTTGAGGCAGCTTGATGACCCAATGTCCAGGCTGAGGAGTTTTCTGAGGGACTCGTGGTGAAGCATTCAGAACCAGCCAAAACTTTGGGCCCGGGGCACTACCTGAGGCCATTGGAGTCTTCCCCTTTGAAAGGATCTAGAGTGTCAACTAGAGGGGGGGTGAATAGTCGAATCTGAAAAATTTGAACTTAAAAACAAGCTGATCAGACAATTCCAGAGATTTCCGGATATTGTTCTGGAAATTTCTGGAGAAATCTCCGGATTATTCCAGATTCCTCCAAAAACAACTACAGCTCTAAGAAAAACCTGTTAGAATTCAGATCGATGAAAATAGGTTGTTCAACATGTTGTTCTAAGACTATTCAGCAAGAAGGAACAGCTCCAAGCAAGCTAGAAAAGTAGATCAAGAACTGTTGGCACTAAAGATCAGCTGATTGAATCTCAGCGTTGGACACACGACCCGGGAGAATCTGCTTAGCTCCTGTTCGGGTAATCACCCTGGTGCGGTTCGTGCGGCGTGCCAGCCAATCTGACCTGTTGATTGGCAAGGAAAGAAACGTGTCAGATCCTAGAGGCTGTGATCAGCTGAGGTTCCGATCTCAAGGAAGCTTATCAGCGAATCGACCGATTTGCTATAATAAGGAAATCGGCTATAGCGCAGCTGACCACTAGGTAACATTTGTAAAGAAAACTACTAGAGTAAACTAGACAACGCTACAGTAGCAACACTTGAAATAGATCTAATCGGCTATGCGAAAGTGATAGATAAGCGATAAAGATAAATAAGCCGAAAGCTCTAATTCCAAGCTGGATAACTGGTGATAAAACTAGAATAGAAGGTAAAACCTAGAATTCTAGTAAATATCGATAACTGGTGAATAAATCTAAATGAAATGACAGCGATGCGCCCAAAGTTAAAGCTTAGATGTTACTCGATAAACGGAACTTACAGAATCGTCCGGAGATCAAGTCGATGCAGCCCTGCCAACCCGTACGAACACGTGAAAAGAAGAAAAGTATTGGCGAAGTCGCCGACTTGAAAGTAAAGTACGAGGAAATAGTAGAATGTTGTATTGATTTGATGTTGTTTTACAGATCTCTAAAGATGGCTATTTATAGCCTGTTACAACCAACCTCTTAACCGACTAGGACTCTATCTCTAATTTTAAACAAAAACGAATATTTACAAGCATAACTCGTATCAGAGTTGGTCGTCGTGCTCTTGTGGGCCAATCCCCCTTTATTTTCTCTTCGTAATCCACTTTAAGCCCATATTGGCCCAATTGCCCCAGCCTCTTAATCGGCCTATTTCCACCAACTCCATCCGCCAAAACACTGCAGCGCCAATCGGCCGATCTCCAACTGTAGCACCAATCGGCCGATTCCCAATCGTGACCTTCTCGTCTCACCGCATCAGCTAATCCTTTCCTTTCTTGACGCCGATTCCATACGTGTCAAAATCTGGCATCAATAAGAACAAACCTTAAATATGTGTTCTATGTAAGAATATGTATGAAAACAAGAACAATAAGCAAGAGTGGCACAAAGATTTGTTACCAGAGTTCAGCTTCACACCGCGAAGCCTACGTCTCCGTTGAGGACCCACAAAGGGTGGGCTTATATCACCAAGCCACTTTCCTCCCTCTAGCGACCACAAAGATCAAGCTAGAGTTACTTACTCAATCGTAGGGGTAATACAAATTTCCCAGGGAAGCCACAAGCTTGGATGCTCATCCGGGCGACGCCTAGCTAGCTAGGAGCTTGAAGCTCCAAGAGTAACAAACATGAATCGCTGGCTTGATGAAGAATGAAGGTGCTCAAGAGATGGAGTTGCAGCTCACTAGCATAATCCCTTGAACACTAACCAATCTCTCCTCAAATCCCCAACAAGTCTCACAAGAAAGTCAAAGAGGAGTAAGAGAGGAGCTCTCAAGTGTTTCTGCAGCTTAGAACAGTAGAGAGGCAAGAGAGGGCGCAGGAAAGGGGGTGAGGGGGTATTTATACCTCTTCACTCTAGAACTAGCCATTATAACAAAGATTCCGGAATTTTTCAAAACTTTCTCGGAGATTCTGGAGTTTTCCGGAAAAACTTCCGGAAAGATCCTGACCTCTGGAATTTTCCGCAAAAACTTTCGGAAATATCCGAACCTCCGGAGACTCTTCGAAAATTCTCCACTTCCGAAATATTCTGGGAAAACTTCCGAAAAATTCCGAATTTCTCTGGTTAGCACATCTAGTTATCCCCATATGATGTGCAAGTGCAAATGGTGTCTCTCATAGGTTTTGTTAGGTCATCTTGAGCACCGTTTTCATCATCAAGACCAGAGATTACCCATCCCTCTTAATAGTGCGGCTTTCCTATACTCAAATTCAAACCGAGCATAAATCTAAACTAGATACGATGCCGCTTAACATTTCATTTCCTTTTGAGGGATCTGTCATAAGTGCTCCATGACCAATAATCAATTTAAACTTGCTGATGCACTTGAAACTTTGTTAGTTACTTAAGCTTTTGTCATTAAATCACCAAAATCCACTTAGGGAGCCAAGATACTCTTCAATTCCCCCCTTTTGGTGATTGATGACAACACACTTAAGTCTTACAAGATATGAAAATAATGTATCAAAATGTGAGTAAAGGAGCAAGGACATGTGCAACTCCCCCTTAATGTATGCCATTGAATTTGAATTTCATAAAATGACCTTTTAAGTCATTTGGCATGAAAGAGAGAAATATGAAGAGTGCACATGTACTTGGCAGCAGTGGGGTGTAAACAATGTGTGTGACAAATATTTGTGATGCATATGACATGGAATACACTTCAACAAATAAACAAAGAGAAATTTTGACAGGAGGTCCGGAGATTTCTGAAACAACCTCTGGAAATTTCCGGAAGTTCGGAATTTTCCGGAGATTAGTCCGGATTTCTCCAAAAATCCCTGTCAACTCCAAAAACAATCATCACATAAAATTTTCACACTAACACAAGGAAACCTTAGATAATTTAAAAATATCTCTAAGCACGATTACACCCAAACAAATGTTCACGCTCACATAGTCTTACACACCATGTAAGATAAAGATAAATGAGTTTGATACATTCATCATCCACAAATCACTCCCCCTTTGGCATCAAGTGCCAAAAAGGAAATGAAGGGCATAGTGATCTACTCCTCCTCCTCATCATAGTCCTCATCCTCCTCCTTGTCGTCGTCTTCCTCTTCTTCTTCCTCATCCGGAGATGGTGTGCGTGCGGTGCGTCGAGGACGAGTAGCTCCACCAGCATGTGGTGGAGGTGAAGGAGCAGCAGCAGCAACATCAGCCTGATCCATGGCATCCCACTCCGTAAACGAATCATCGAACTCAGGAAGCTCATGATAGGGCTCGACAATAGGTAAACCTGTGGCTTCCTTGATATCAAGAATGTCCTGCCGGTTCACATTAACTTCATGAGTCATGGTCTTGCACATAGAGCAAAGACTTTTGAGATGTGATGGAAGGAATGGGCTTGTTGTCATCCCTTGGATGGATATGAAGTGGCTTGTGAGCACAGTCCTTGGGATAGGTGACCTTTGTAACTCACTCAGTCATGTACATTATGTATGGTGCATAAGGAAGATGCTTCCTAGCATTGGTCATGGCACGCCGGAGTTCATTCCATATAAAATCAAATATACCAAATGGTCATCTTTTGGGAGCCATACTAAGCAAGAGATTTCCTGTGTAGTAGTTGAGAGACGTGGCATCTCCACCCTTGGGATCAATTGTGTGCCGGAAGAATGAGTTGAGCACACATAGTAATAGGGGATGAGGTTGTTGGCCTTTCCTTCGACTGCCAAGATAGGATTGTAGAACATAAATGCCACATCATTGGACTTAACTTGATTCTCAACATGAATCGGGTCCCTCTCCTCATCCTTGCTCCCAAGCCCCAAAATCCTAGAGAAGGTCATGTAATCCACATACAAATGCTCCCCCTCTGTTGTCCAATGAATAGAATTGGAGCTTGCCTGAAAATAATAGGAGCTATGGAATTGGCCAATAATCTCTGCATTCCAATGATATTGAAATCCCAAAAGCTCATATAGTCCAAACTCCTTTCACTTCTTGATTATCTTCCTAAAGGTCTCATTATTCTCATTCTCATAAAATGCCCAATCAACATATCTCATTTTGACGATGGGGGGCTTATTTGGCTTCTGAAGGATGACTGAGCTGTAAAAGTCCATGTGAAAGTCATTCCAAAACCGCCCATCTATCCTGACATCTTCTTGTACATGAAGGGATCATAGCTTCGCTCTTTCTTCACAGCCACAGATTTATTATAGTAATTCTTTGCTAACCGAGGAGTGAATCCATGTGGCACTTGAGTAGGATGAATCTTAAGACAAATAGTCTCGGTCCTTTGATCCGGATGAAATGTGACCACCAAGTGCTCGAGAGTATTAGGACACACCTCATGAGCTAAGCCCTGGTCCCTCTTGATGATCTTGGGCTACACTGGCATAGATTGCATGATGTAAGGTGCCTCACGCCCATGTGAGGATTGACGTGAAGAGGTCTGAACAGGCTCCTTGCCCTTCCTCCTGCTCTGAATCACAAACTGCTCCTCTTGAGGAGACTCCTCCTCCTCACTCATCTCAACATCCTCATCTTCCTCCTCCTCACTTATTTCCCTTGGAGGGTTGGGATCATACTTTGCTTTGGTCCTCCTTTGGGTGTCACATGTGGAAGGAACTCATTGCCTACCCATCTAAATAGAACAAGATGATAAAAGGGATAAGCAAGGAGCAATGAAAAATCTATCAAATATTTGAAGTTTAGGGTTCAACAGAGAGATTCAGAAATATCCAGACAAAGGTCCGGATTTTTCCAGAGTCTTTGGAGATTTCCGGACAAATGTCTGGAGATTTCCGGATATTTTTGGAAATGTTCGGAAGTTTCTGGATCTCACGGTTGAAACCCTAACTTCTCCTAGTCGATAGATCGTCCACTGGATTGAGATGAGATGACTTCTATCCAAGTGAAATCCTAGGAAACCCTCTAGGTTAAGAGATCGGGAGATTCCAAAAAGGTACCTTAGGGTTGAGGATGAACAAGAATCCAAAAATGAAATCCAACACTTCCACGTGATTCCCCTTCGCAAATGTGGTCTATCTTGATGATTGAAGCGAAGTTTGGTCGGTAGAAACTCAAAATCGCCATGGGGGCGAAAGTTTGAGAGAAAGGGGAGAGGGGGAGGCGGTAAAAAGATGAATGAGGGTAACTGAACGGTTCACCCCCCCTAGTAAATAGATATACCCTTGAAGTTCTGGAAGTTTTAAGAAGAATCGCTGGAAAATTCCGGATGTCTGGAAGTTTTCGGAAAAAGTTCTGGAATGTCCGGAAATTTCTACTCCCCTTGGCAATCAGCCACTAAATTTGAGTCAAATTTGATTTGGGATAGATTCGGATGACTATGGCTTGAAAAACTATATGAGCATGACTAGATTTATCACTTGAGATCAGACAACAAGCAATCAATGAGAAAAATGATCCAAGTGATATATCCAAAGTAAATCCAAACTTTTTCAAAGTAAAAACACACTTCAATTTTTAGTAAAGATTTTCATTTTGAACACATCTATCCTAGGTGACTCGAATATGCACATGATTTCAAGCTATGTTACGAGAATCCAAAATATTTAGTTCACTCCTCAAATCACAAAACCTTTGCTCATCAAGAGGCTTTGTGAAGATATCGACTAATTGATTTTTGGTGCTCACATGGCTAAGGGCGATATCTCCTTTGGCTTCATGATCTCTTAGGAAGTGTGTCTTATGTCAATGTGCTTTGTTCAAGAGTAGTTCATGGGGTTATTTGCTAGTTTTATGGCACTCTCATTGTCACACAAGAGAGGTATTTTGTTAAACTCACAACCAAAGTCTCTCAAGGTGAACCTCATCCAAAGTAGTTGAGCTCAACAAGCACCGGCTGCAACATACTCGGCCTCGGTGGTGGAGAGGGCAACGAAGTTTTGTTTCTTAGAACTCCAAGACACCAAGGACCTACCGAGGAATTGACAAGTCCCGGATGTACTCTTTCTATCTACTTTGCAACTGGCATAATCCAAATCAGAATAGCCAAGTAGATTGAAAGTGGAGCCCTTAGGATACCACAAGCCAAGGTTAGGAGTGTGTAATAGATATCTTAGGATTCTCTTAACGGCCATACGATGACATTCTTTAGGATTATCTTGAAACCTTGCACACATGCACACACTAAGCGTAATATCAGGCCTAGATGCACAAAGATAAAGCAATGAGCCAATCATGGACCGATATACCTTTTGATCCACGCTCTTAGCATTTTCATTTAGATCAAGATGTCCATTTGTTGGCATAGGGGTCTTGATGGGCTTGTCATTCTCCATATCAAACTTCTTGAGGATATCTTGTGTGTATTTTGTTTGACTTATGAAGGTGCCATCCTTGAGTTGCTTGATTTGAAAACCTAGAAAGAACTTCAACTCTCCCATCATGGACATCTCGAATCTCTTGGTCATGATTCTACTATATTCATCAATCCACACTTGATTAGTAGAACCAAATATTATGTCATCGACATATATTTGGCATACAAAAATATCGTTATCCTTTTTGTGAGTGAAGAGAGTGTCGGACATACATCCCAGGCCCATGAGTAGGTCCTGTGCGGCCCACTAAGGGGCATACTCGGACATAATCAAGACTAGGGGGCTACGCGGCAAGAAGCATATCCCACTCGGACTAGTTAGGTGTGCACATGGAAACTACTCGGTCTACATCGAGTAGAACTTTGTAATCGTACCCGACTAGGATTCAAACTTGTAACCCTACCCTCCCGAGTATATAAGGGTAGGCAGGGACCCCCTCAAAGACAACTCTCTCAATACATCTAAGTTCAATGCAATCAACTCACAGGACGTAGGGTATTACGTGATCTAGCGGCCCAAACCTGTCTAAATTGTGTCCCTTGTGTCACCATTGACTCCTTGATTCTCGATGACACCCACCGCACAAAAGTCCACCTAGGGTACCCCCTAGGCGGGTTGCCGGTCTAGAACACGGATAGCTGGCATGCCAGGTAGGGGTGGTCGCCGAGTTTTTCCGCGTGAGTTCAATGGCACCTGTCGTTATCAAGCCTGGTTTCACCTTCAAGGCAGGCGCAACTTTCATTTTCGGATCCTGGCTCTGCATCAACGTCGGTGCTGGATCATTTCAGCACCAAATCATCAACATCCAGGAGAAGAAACCTCTCGACGAAAGCTTTCTCAGCCAAAAACAGAGGATTTGGTCAGGAGAAACCAAAACTTCAAAATCAGAAACACCGAGTTTGCCTACACTTCGGACTCGACCCCAGTTTGGACTAGTCAATCCTAGTCACTTCACAAGTCAACTTTGACTCCAAAACGGTTCCCATACGGACTCCGCAATACAGCCGAAGTCTACCAAGGTCTCCTCACTCGAACTCAACTCGAACACGGGGAAGATAAGGATGACGACTCCGACTTGGACTACGTTCAAGAAATTCCATTATCAGGGCCAGCCCAAGGTTTGGTAGTCACTTCAATGCCGCAAGGCAGATTCGTTCACTGGCCAGGAATGAGACCATCTCTCTTTGCCCACGACTACGAGTCACGCCTCGTCGCTCATATAGACAACCTTCCATACCAGGAAGGCGTCCCACTCACTTCAAGCCACGAGGAAAGTTCCACAGAAATCGCAACATCAAGCTCTGGAAGCTACTACCCAGACAGAGAAGTCTTTGTCATTACTCAAAATAACAACGTGGGTACTAGCCAACAAAGAACCCCTCGACGGATAGCACAACTCGACAATGTCTCAGAGGATGAGTCATCAGCTGGCACCCCACAAGATGAAACTTCCGATCAAAGAAACCAAAGAAGGATGCGAAATATTACTCGGGCTGAACGCCGACAAATGTTGGATACAAACATTCCCATCACAAACCTTGAAAGAGCATTTGATGCAATACAAGCTCAAGAGCACAACACTCCACTCGCAGCAATTGCCTCAACCAACCTTATATCAACTCTCATACCTCGAGATAGAGACAACGAAATGACAGCTCAACTTGTGCAACGAGGCAATGGACTAATTGCACAACTCGCAGAACAAGCTTACAAGCTACTCGATAAAGAATCACCAATCCCATATGTTCCTCGCAATTCGGCTCATCAAGAGGGCAGTAGGGGTGCTGCAGTCAACAATGGTTTCCACGAAGCACAAAAAAATAACAATGATGTAGTCAACCAACCAAGGCAACATAGCCAAGGACTGAGCAAACGCAAAGCCCTAGTACGACACAAGGATGTTGGAGAGGCCAGCTGCACTAATTCTGCAAAAAGTCCTCGCCATATCAAGAAAAATCATGAAGTATCAAATTTCAGAGATCTACGGGAAATAATCAATAGTCATTGTGAACGGGAAGTCGACAACTAAAATCACTTTCCCGCCTTCACAACTCAGGTAATGAGGACAAGACTACCTAAAAAATTCAAGCCTACGAGCTTTCCGATGGAAGCTTAACCCTACCAAATGCGTTTTTGGAGTACCTTCCGGCAAACTACTCGGGTTCATCATTATCCATCGCGGCATTGAGGCCAACCTAGAGAAAATATCTACCATCACAAATATGCATGCACCAGCTAGCATCCAGGATGTGCAGAAACTCACAGGCTACATGGCAGCCATTAATCGATTCATCTCAAGACTTGGAGAACGAGGACTACCTTTCTTCAAGCTTCTCAAACGACAGGATAAGTTTAAATGGACAGAAGAGGCAGACAAAGAATTGACGCAACTCAAAGACTTTCTGTCAAAACCACCAATCCTCACTGCTCCATCTCCAAACAAGGACTTGCGTCTATACATAGTGACTACTACTCACGTCATCAGCACCGCAGTAGTAGTCGAACGATCCGAACCAGGCCACGTTTATAAAGTCCAGAGACCCGTGTACTTCGTCAGCGAAGAACTCTCCAACTCCAAAACTCAGTACCCGCCAATATAGAAGCTGCTCTACGAAATTATGCTCACTTCACGGAAACTGCGACATTATTTTCAAGAGCACACCATTACAGTCATCACCGACTTCCTGCTCGGTGAAATCCTCCACAATAGAGATGCCACGGGTAGAATTTCCAAATGGGCAGTAGAGCTCGGAGCCCTATCCTTGGACTTCAAACCAAGGACAACCATCAAATCTCAGGCTTTGGTCGACTTCATGGCTGAATGGACAGAAAACCAAGTGCCAACACCGGTCGAGAGGCTAGAGCACTGGGTAATGTACTTCGATGGTTCCCTCAAACTCGAAGGAGCTGGCGCAGGCGTACTCCTCATTTCCCCAAAAGGAGACCAACTCAAATACGAACTACAAATCTTTTGGGAAGTCTCAAACAATGAAGCCGAGTACGAAGCACTGCTACACGGCCTTCATCTTGAAATCTCCCTCGGAATCAAAAGACTACTCGTATACTGTGACTCACTAGTCATTATAAACCAAGTCAATGACGAATGGTATCTGTTGATGCTAGAAATCGGCTGATGGCCTTTAGCGTCGGACACACGACCTAGGAGAATCTGCTTAGCTCCTATTCGGGTGATCGCCCTGGTACGGTTCGCGCGGCGTGCCAGTCAATCTGACCTGTTGATTGACAAGGAAAGAAACGTGTTAAATTCCAGGGGTTTCGATCGGCTAAAGTTTTGATCTGTCTTGAAAAGCGTATCAGCGAATCGGTCGATTTGCTATAAAGATGATCGGCTATAATACAGCCGATAATCACATAGCGATTGTGAAGACAACTACTAGAGTAAACTAGACAAAGCTACGGATGCAACACTTGAAGTAGATCTAATCGGCTATACGATAATGATAAATAAGAATAACAATGACAAAGCCGATAGTTCAAATCTCAAGCTGGATAACTGGTGATAAAACAAAAACAATAGATGAAACCTATAATTTTAGTTAATATCGATAACTTGTGAATAAATCTAAACAAAACGACAGTGATGCGCCCAAAGTTAAAGCTTAGATGTTACTCGATAAACGGAACTTACAGAATCGGTCGGAGATCGTGTCGATGCAGCCCTGCCAACCCGTATGAACTCGTGAAGAAAAAAGTATTGGCGAAGTCGCCGACTTGAAAGTAAAGTACGATGAAAAAGTAGATTGTTTTGTATTGATTGATGCATATTTTTTACAAATCTCTAAAGATGGCTATTTATAGCCTGTTACAACTGATTTCCTAACCGACTAGGATCTATCTCTAATTTTAAACGAAAACGAATATTTACAAGCACAACTCGTATCGGAGTTGGTTATCATTCTCCACGGGCCAATCTTTCTCTATCTTCTTTCTCTAGCCCACCATAAGCCCATATTGGCCAAGTTTCCCCATCGGCCGACCTCCACCAACTCTGTTTGCCAATCGCTCGAAACATTGCAACGCCAATCGGCCGATTCCCAACTTTAGCACCAATCGGCCGATTTCTAATTGTAGCCCTTAAGTCTGCCGCATCAGCCAATCTCTTCCTTCCCTGACGCCGATTCAAAACATGTCGAAATCCGGCGTCAACATATGCCCCCCAGTTTCAGAGTAAAACATGACTTTTACTTCAAAATTCTTTCTTTTTAACCTCCCCTCTGAAACAAACGCAGCGAAAAATCTCCTTCTGTTTCGCAGTCTTCCACCTGATGATTGCAATCTTTTCGAACTGAGCGCCTGAGACAACCGCTCCCCCGAAATTCGTCTAGACGGCACGGTAAAGATCCCACCTTTACCCCTTCTCTCGGACTGTCTTTAAATACTGGCGTTTCCTGCAGCTTCTTCTCCACGAGCTCAGTAACTTCCTCCCGGCGAATCACTTTCCATCTTCTCCCAACGCCCTTTTGGCTTCTAATCGCATTCTCCAGCGATCCTTCTTTCATCTGCTTTCCGCTTCATCCCTTCCATGGTGGTACCATCAGCAACTCCACTAGCAACGAAGGCTCCACCGGCAGCTCCATCAGTGGCGGCAACGGTCCCACCAGCAACAGAGGCTCCGCCGGCAACTCCATCGGCGACAGGGGTTCCACCAGCGATCCCATCAGCGATGATGAGCTTCATCCCAGAGGTAAGCATCCCAAACTTTTCCTTTTTTTTTACCGCCCATGCATCTTTTAGATCCATTCTTAGTTCTTCCCTTTTTACCTTTTTTAGGCGATCAGACACCAAATCACCATCCGCCTTTCCGAAGCTCCTGGTCTTATCTGCTTAGGCCCTATGGGGAACCCAAACCCAACCGATATGATCAATTTAGAAACCCATAGAATCCCGTTTAAGCAATCACCTATGAATTTGGACCAGTGGTCGGGCACTTTTAGATCTTGGCCGAATGAAACTCCTGGCTGGAAAGAGTGGTTCCAAAGAATGGCCAACTCCAAGAATGTTCAATGGGATCAGTTAAAAATCGGCCAGTGCATCAATCTATCCTTGTCCCAGATGGAGAAAAATGAGCCCTTGGTGATAGCAACTTCTTACTTCTGGTCTGACGCGCTTAATGCGTTCCTCTTTGGGCACGGGCCCATGACCCCAACTTTGTCTGATGTTCTAATGTTGATCAGCCTCGATATTTCCTCCCCCGATACACCCTTCAATTATCTGGTCAAGCCGACCCATCGGCTGGAAACGAAAGGAATCAGCTGGTGGAAAGGTTAGATCAACAGAAACAAGAGGACCAGGACAATTTTAGAAAGAGAATACGCCACCTTCTTGATGATGTGGCTAGAGAAGCACTTTTTCTGCGGCAGAGCGGTCGGCCCTTCTTCCAACACACAAGCTCTGGCCGAAGCCCTGTCGAGAGGATCAAGTGTTCCTCTAGGGAAACACCTATTGGGATCGGCCTACCATATGATGCACCAGATCAGCATCAAATTGTCAAAGGGGGAGCCGATTGGTAACCCTGGTGGCGCCAACATCAAGTCAAAGGAAAACCCCATCGTACGGCGCCGATGCACCTCTTTCAGCGAAGCAGCATCAGCTTTCCCTGGTTGTCAGTTCACTGCCACCCAGATAGCCGAGTACTTCAGATGCTTTTACAACGGCTTTAGTGAAGAATCTACCAGTTGGTACCCATACCAGAGAACAGAGCCACTTTTTGAGCTTCCCTTCTATTATGATTCGACATCCAACACCTTTGACAATGACCTCACAGACGCCTTGATCAAGCCAGGGATCTTACTAGCGAACTTCTTCTCTGGGAAGGATTCCCCAACTTATGAGTTTTACAACCCATCAGTTGCAGCATGGCAGTTCAGCCTCGGTCAGCTGCCGATTCAAGTTTACTTTGTCGGCCGTGCAAAATTCCGGGACGAGCTCACCAAGGGTCCCGATTACAATCGGTTGTGCAATCTAGTGCCAGACTCCAACACCATCGATCTAAACAAATGGATAGTGGCTCCTTTTGCTGTCCAAATATTCAAACTATGGTGGGCAGAATGGAAGCAGCACCTCTTTTGTACATCCCCTGCAACGTATTGCAATGATCTGGGCCCCGACAATATCGATCCAAATGCAGAGGTACATGCTCCCTTCCCATCCAGTTTCAATATTATTTCTTTTTATGTTACAAATTTGCTGCTAATTCTTGTTTTTCCTTTTGCAGTCTGAAAGTCGACTTCCTCCAACGCACAGCCGGAGTGGTAGGCCGATAGAGAATCGCTACCCATACACGCCATTCCCACTCATCGGCTATCATGCCCCATCCATTGAAGATATCACCACCGGCCAATCAAAACAAACGCTGAAGAAAACTTCAAAGAAGACGAGTCGCCGAGTGCATGCTCGCATAGAATTAGCCGATCAGTTGGTGGCGGCATCAGCTGAATCTTTAGTTGCGCCAACTCTGCCGATTGTTGAGGAAGTCGATCCCCAGGCTGCTACGGAAGCTAGAGCGGCTGCTGCATCATTGCTGGTAGAAGCTATTCAGGTAACCTCGCATATCTCACATCCTCCTAAGTATTCTGTCGATATTAACTTCTCCTTTCTGTCAGGCTGCACAAATCGCCCCAGTGCAACCTCCGCAGCAATCGGCTATATTCCAGGCGGACACCGGAACACCAGCAATTCCTCCCACCGAGGTAAAGAGTCTCTTAACTCAATTTTTATGCTCAACCAAAAACTAACCGATTTCGATGCAGGCTACCCCAGGCACATCGATTGTACCATTCCAACAACCATTGGTCGGGCGACTTTTTTTTTCACAGAGGTATGGCAGTCATTATATATCACCAGACTTAATCATTTGCATTATACTTAAAAATCTGCTCCTTGTACCTTTCCAGGAAGCTGGCCTGAGCAGAGCACTGATAATCGTCGAATCTTCCTCTTCTGATGAACCAGTCGCGCCAGTTCCCGAGATGAGGGCAGCACTCCCGCTGGCGCAAGCAAAAGAAATTCGCTTCAAAGAGGTAAGAATCCTGTCACCCAAATTGGCCGATTTCCAATTACTGTCGGCTAATCCATATTTACTTATTTACTCTTTCTCAGGAGCAAGATACCCCCAACAACAGTCTTTTCTCTTTTGTGGTCACATTTTCTGATGATGAAGAGGTTGCCTCACGCCAAGTCGCACTGAGCTCGATCCCTGATGACGTCTGTGCCAAGCTTGAGAGCATACAAACCCTTCTCCAAAATGACATCAGCCGATTAGTGGAAGACGCCTCGCCGATTCGGCGGCTTTTCAGCAACATTAGAGGCCGAGTTCCCGAAGAGGCAAAAGAGGCTCTTGCACCCGCCGCATACATTGAGTCAATGCGGGTTCCAGTGTTCAGGGCCTTGCGTCACATGGCCAATCGCGCCAAATTAGCGAAAGCCTGCGAGGAGAAAGATTCCTACAAACATCAAGCCCAAAAGGTACATCACTGAATCAGTTTCCTTGAAAGCTCTCGCCCGGATATTGTTTGTGCTATAGATCGCCTTAAACGGCGAAGGGCAGAGCTTGCCAAGGAGATGGAGCAGGTGACCAAGGCCATAGCCATCGAAGAAAAGAGAGTTCAAGACCTCCCGTCTGCCATTGCCGAGCTGAAGCAGGAGTAGCAAAACCTGGCCCATGAAGCAATAAAAATCCATCGTCATATGCCAGAAGTCCCTGGATCGGCTGATGATGACCAAAGAACCTTAGACTCGGCCGATCAAGTTAGGCAACGAGCGATCACGGCTATTAATGCCCTCCTCGGGTGAACTGTAAAAGTACTGAATGCTTTGTAAACATCTATGTCCTTTGGCCGTTGACGTGTGGATTCAAACCTGAGCCGTCCTTCGTGGTAGCCTTTTATTTATTAACCCTTTTACTCCGATGGGACGCGTCTTACCATCCCCTCATCCCTTTCCTTCTATAAGTATGAGGCTCCGTATCATTTCTGAAGATATTCACATCGCCCTTCCTCTTTTCCCCTGGTAGTTTAATCTCCATATCTTCAGACTAGGTGCGGACATGTCTTCTTCCTCTTCTTCTTTCTCCGTCAACTAGGTACGACATCTTCCTTCGTTCCTCCGTCTGGTTTTTCAATTGATCTGACGCCGGGTGGCTACTTGCTGCCCCTTTTCAGCCGAAGCGCCTTAGTCCTGAGCTGGAACGAGTGATCGAGGTCATGCATTAAGACGGACCGTTGTCGTAGGCGGACAGAGATCTGATCAGGGCTCATCGCGAAGAACTCAAAGATCATGTTCCTGCTGATGTCCCGAGGGTTTGGGACCATATAGATGCCAACTGCTCCAGGCGGCCGCCAACTGAAAGGAGTCATCCACTTCCTCGCCCGGTCGCCCTTGAGGATGCTGCGGCGGGGACATCCCAACCACCTCTTGACAGGAGCCACCCACTCCCTCGTCAGGTTGAGGTTGAAGCTGCGATGGAGGATCTGGAGGAAAAAAGCATCCGCCTCTTGATAGAATTAGGTCGGATCGAGAGGGAGATTAAGAAAAAGTGTGGTCAATAAATGTGTTGGTACTTTTTGTTCTAAGGATGACTTGTACTGTGTCGGCCATGTACCCTGTCGTTTGTACCGAACAATAAATCGGCTAGATCAGTTGAATGTCTCGTCCTTAAGGTGATGTTATTTCTACATCGGCCATACCAACATGAGCCAATAGGAGTTGGCCACGTCATCTTGATGCACCTTATCATCAGTTACACATCCACCCATATACTAGGATAGTATCTTTTCAGATATCTCCTATTCAAGTCCCTCACGAATTCCTCTCCTTTGATAGTTTCCAGTATATACGCATTTCCCGGAGCGCATCGGCCAATTCTATACGGCCCTTCCCAAGTGGGCGACCATTTATCGAACTTGGGATCCTTAGACCCTATCGGCAACACCAACTTCCATACCAAATCTCCTTGAGAGAATTGATTGACCTTGACTCTCTTATCGTACCACCTGGCCACCCTTTTCTTGTTTTCTTCAATGCTGATCAGGGCCCTTAATCGCTGACCTGCCAAATCGTCGAGCTCTCCCTTCATGAGGAGGGAATAGTCATCGGCCGTCAACTAATCTTGAAGCGATGTGCGTCTTGACCCCATCCTTAATTCCCAAGGCAATACTGCCTCGTGACCATATACCAATTGATAAGGAGATATTTTAGTGGCCCCCGTGGCAGGCCATCCTGTAAGCCCATAAAGACTCAGTCAAACATAGGTGCCACTTCTTAGGTTGCTCTTCTATCTTCCTCTTGATCAACTTGATTATCCCCTTATTGGACGATTCAGCTTGACCGTTAGCTTGAGCATAATACGGAGAAGAATTCAACAACTTAATTACCATATCGGCGGTGAACTCTTCGAACTCTCCTGAAGTGAACATCGTCCCTTGATCAGGTATGATGGTTTGAGGGAGACCGAACCGATAAACAATGTGGTCCCTTACAAAATCGACCATAGCAGCCGATGTCATGGCCTTCAATGGGACTGCCTCCACCCACTTGGTAAAATAGTCAGTGGCTACTAATATGAACTTGTGTCCCTTGCTTGATGGAGGATAAATCTGTCCGATGAGGTCTATTCCCCAACCTCTCAATGGCCATAGCTTGATTATCGGGTTCATAGCCGAGGCTGGTGCACGCTGCACGTTGCCAAACTTCTGACAGTCTTGACACCCTTTATAATATTTAAAGCAGTCTTCGAGTATCGTCGGCCAATAATACCCGTTATTTCTAATCATCCACTTCATTTTGTGAGCCGACTGGTGAGCTCTGCACACGCCTTCGTGGATTTCTTCCATCAGGATCTTTGCTTCTTCCGTTCCCAGGCATTTGAGCAGAACTCCATCAATTGTTCGATAAAACAAATCATCTTCAAGTAGCACATATTTCGTGGCTTGAAAACGCACTCGCCGATCCACTTTGTTGGATGGATCCTTGAAGTAATCGGCGATCTCCTTTCGCCAATCGCCGGCCGCGAGCTACACAGTCATAGCGCCTTGAATCGGCCGATACCCGGATGCGTGTTGGGCAAGCCTATTGGCCTCTTCATTGTAGTTTCTGGGAATATGCTCAATAACCGCGGACTTGAACCCTTTTAAAAGTTGGAGGCAATCTTCGTAGTAAATTCTCAAGACGTCATCTTTGCATTCGGATCTCCCCGTTAATTGATCTACGATGAGCATGGAATCCCCAAAAATTTCCACAGCGTCGGCTTTGATCTCTCTCAATAATTGAATGCCCTTTAAGACAGCTCGGTATTCCACCTGATTGTTGGTCGCGGATGCTTCTATCGGCAGAGAGAAATCATAGCTTGCCCCCCGAGGTGATATGAGGACAATGCCGATTCCTGACCCAGCCCCACATGAAGAACCATCGAAGTATAGAGTCCATGGAACTGGTTCAACGGCAGCGATTTCCGGTCCGCAATGCTGAGCCACGAAATCGGCCATGACTTGCCCCTTGATAGCTTTGGCCGATTCGTACCTTAGGTCAAACTTTGATAGAGCTAGGATCCACTTTCCAATTCGTCCTTTCAGAATTGGCAATGATAGCATGTACTTTACCACGTCATCCTTGCATACCACTATGCACTCTACCGATAACAGGTAGTGCCTGAGTTTGGTACATGAGAAATACAGACACAGGCACAACCGCTCTACCGGGGAATATCTTGTCTCAGCGTCCAGAAGTCTTCTGCTGACATAATATATTACACGTTCTTTTCCTTCAAACTCCTGTACCAGCGCCAATCTGATAGCTCGTTCGTCGGGCGACAAGTATAGTCTAAATGGCTTGTCAACCTGTGGCGGGACTAATACAGGTGGCGAAACCGGATATCTCTTGATGTCTTCTAATGCTTTTCACTGTTCTTCTCCCCACACGAATTCCTGATCGGATTTCAACTTCAATAGAGGAGTGAAAGCTTGAATACGCCCGGACAAATTGGATATGAATCTTCTGATTAAGTTTACTTTGCCGATTAGGGATTGCAACTCAGTTTTATTCTGTGGGGTCACAACCTTGTTAATGGCAGCTATGATCTTCTGGTTGACCTCTATCCCACGCTCATGAACCATGAATCCTAGGAATTGTCCGGCCAACACACCGAACGCACACTTGTGTGGGTTCATTTTCAACCCATGCTTCCTTATGCATTCCAATACTTCTCGCAAATCGGCCAGATGTTCCTGATGTCCTTTTGACTTGACCACGACGTCATCGATGTAGATTTCCACCAATACACCAATAAGTTTGTGAAAAATATAATTCATAGCTCGTTGATATGTGGCACCGGCGTTCTTCAACCCAAAGGTCATTACTACCCACTCAAATAAAACAAGGTGGCCCGGACACTTGAAAGCCATTTTCGAAATATCTTGTTCGGCCATTAATATTTGGTTGTACCCTGCATTACCGTCCATAAAACTGATGACTTTATGTCCTATGGCGGCATCTATCAAAACATTGGCTGTCAGCATTGGATATCCATCCATCGGCGTTGCCTGATTTAAGTTCCTAAAGTCGATGCATACGCGCAACTTCCCGTTTTTCTTGTACACGAGTACAGTATTAGAAATCCACTCGGTGTAACGGCACTACCGAATAAATCCTGGTTCAATCAATCTTGTAATCTCGGCCTTTATATCAGGTAGAATTTTAGGGTTGCATCGTCATGCAGGCTGCTGATATGGCCGATATCCTAGTTTTATAGGCAACCGGTGTTCGACAATGGACCGGTCTAGACCAGGAACCTCATGGTATTCCCAAGTGAAACAATCTTTAAATTCTTTTAATAAACTTGTTAATTTACACTTGTATTCGGGATCCAAGTTAGCACTAATATACGTCGGCCTTGGTTTGCTACCATCTCCTAAATCCACCATCTCCAACGAATCGGCCGACGTAAATCCATGCCCAAGCTTCCCGTCTTCTCGAACGAACTGATCCATCTAATTTCATCCTTCAGAGCCAACTGCTCAGATCGACTATAGGCTAAAATCGGACACTTTTAGGAAATCGGTGTCCCAAGTTCTACCGGATATGCACTTGACATTTTGGCAGCTCCACTGCTGCGCATCGGCCGCAGCAACACTATAGTTGGAATCGGTGGTGACTATCTCGATGTTGTTGCCAACCCATTGTACGAGGCATTGGTGCATTGTAGACGGGATGTAGCAATTCGCGTGTATCCAATCGCGACCAAGCAACATGTTGTAGGACCCTTTGCCATTAATAATAAAGAAAGTAGTGGGAAGGTTCTTACTGCCAATGGTGAGGTCGACGCAGAGCGCCTCGCGGGCGGGAGACACATTGCCTTCGAAGTCTTTGAGCATCATGTCCATCTTGGTCATATCTTCATCGCTTTTGCCCAATTTTTTGAACATGGCATATGGCATGATATTGACCGCGGCGCCTCCATCTACGAGTAGTCTAGTGACAGGTCATCCGTTGACATGTCCTTTGAGGAACAGAGCCTTGAGATGTTGTCATTTTTCATCCTCCGGTTTCTCAAAAGTGGCTGTCATTGGCTCCAAAGCCAATTGCGCCATCTGCTCTTCCATCCTTGTCGTGTCGTCCCGATCGGCGGGAGCCATGAACTCCATCGGCAAGATGAAAACCATACTGACATCAGCTGCCGATTCCTGATTGTCGGCTTCCTTGTTGTTGTTTCTTTTGGGACGCTAGACTCGAGACCTGTCATCTTTCTTATCCACCATCTGCCTCTGTTGTTCTTCTTATTGTTCCCATTAGCGCAGACGCTGGATCCTTCATTTCTAGGATTTGGTCAAGCCATCAGGGCACCACCTGGGGTTCACTGGTTTGACCGGCGGTCTTGCACATTCCCAGTCTGGTTCCCGTCCTAGGGGGTTTTCGTCTGACACCTTTGCGTCGGCCATTTCCTATAGCCAATCATGTGCGCTGGTTCTGCCCCCCAGCCGCTTGTGCTGGTCAATGCTGCCCCCCTGCCGATCGTACTGTTCAGCTCTGCCCCTTGGCCGATCATACCGGTCAACTCTGCCCCCCAGCCGATCACGCACTGAAGGGCGTCGATCCTCCTATTCGCGCCAATTTCTGCTGATTGGCTCTAATCCTCTGTCTCTAGAACGTGACCTCTTGGATGGGTGGTTGTCGTGATATGGACCATTACACTCTGGGCAATTATCAGCTGATGGTAATCTGAGGTTATTTTCCCAGCAGTGGATGAAAAATGGGCACCGCCAGTGATCTTCGTGTCGTCGCATCATCTCTTCTTGGTATCTCGAATTTTCTTGCTGTCGCTGGTACTTGCTGAGTAAGAATTGGGATGTGATGGGTCTACACGATCTCTCCGATCCTTCACCATCGTCTTCGACCTGTCTTTTCCCTTTGACATCTTCCACCGTAGCCTGATTTCTGGGGTCCACGACGCCACTTCTCTTAGCCGATTCTGACGTCAGCACCTTGGTTTGAAGCACATTTCTCCCCGTATCAACCATGTTAGTGGGGAAAGGATGCTAATCAATCTTCATTGGCTTTACTGGCTTTGTTGGGAACTCGAACTTGAGTCTGCCTTGCTCAATGGCCGATTGTATCTGCTGACGGAAGACCTTGCACTCGTTTGTGTCGTGAGATGTGGCATTGTGCCACTTGCAATACTTCATCTTTTTGAGCTGCTCGACCGATGGGATCGTATGATAAGGTGAGAGTTTGATTTGCCCCTCCTGAAGAAGTAAGTCGAAAATTTTGTCGGCCTTTGATGTGTCAAAACCGAACGCTTCTGGTTCCTTTTTTCCGAACGGGCATGATATCGGCTTCTTCCCCTTGACCCATTCTGCTAGGCCGATTTCTGCCTCCTCCTCAGATTCAGATCCCTCCAAGTATGCCACTTTTTTCTGAAAATTTCTCCGCTGATCAAAAGAGCGTACTTCTTGTCCGGCCAATCAGTGAACGATCTGACTCAAGCTTTCAAAATCCTGGGAAGCGTACTTCTCTTTGATGTGTGGCAGCAGACCTTGGAAGGTGATATCGGCCAACTGCGCATCGGTCAGGACTAGGGTGTAGCATTTATTTCTGACTTCTCTGAACCTCTGCATGTAATTGGTCACTGGTTCGTCGCTCCTCTGCTTGAGGCTGGTCAAATCTGAGAGTTTCATCTTGTGGACTCCTGCATAGAAGTATTTGTGGAATTGTTTTTCCAAATCAACCCAAGTAACAATGGAATTAGGCGGTAGCGTGGTGAACCACTGGAAAGCCGATCCGGACAACGACGATGAGAACAAACGCACCCGCAGAGCATCTTGTGCGGCAGCCTCTCCGCATTGGATGATGAACCTATTTACATGCTCCACAGTTGAAGTGTCGTCCAGTCCCAAAAACTTGGTGAAGTCAGGAACTTTGTACCTATGGGGAAACGACAGCAGATCGTAGGTTGGAGGGTATGGCGTCTTGTACGTATAGGTTTGTACCTTCGGCTTCAACCCGAATTGATCTTGAATCACCTCCGCTATCCTTGTTGTCCAATCCATTTGCTGCTGATGAACAACTGGTTGAGGGATCGGCGCATGTTGATGGATCAGCGGTGGGATGGTTGGGTGGTGGATCAAAGCGTGTGATGGATTTTGCAGCAGCGTGGCCGGCTGAGCAGTTGACAGCTGGTGGCACAGCAAATCTGCCATCCCATCGTACAGCGTCATCAGCACCGCGCTTCTGAGTATTTCCGTAGCGTCTGCCCCCCTGCCGATTTCTAATGAGGCCGGTTGATATTGTGGGACCGTCGGCTAGGGAACTGATGACGGCATTGTACACCGTGTTGGTCATCACCGGGGATTGGTCGATGAAAGCCTGATAGACGGATTGTTGAATTATATCGGACATCTTGCCCGAGTCCTCAGTGACGGTGATCTGGCGGGGAGTTGGAAGAGGAGCTTTCTTGACGGTCTCCCCGCTTTTGGTACGACTGAAAGATTGCAAGCATGTCTTCCTGTATTGCTCCATGTGCCTTGCCAACTCTTCTTTCTGGTTGTCCTTGAGATCTGCTTCCATCACCTCAATGACGTTGTCTTCGGAGATTTCAGCAGCTTTCGACATGTTGGATGTTGAAGTGGTCCCACCGGGCGTGCCAAAAGTGTGTTGGCGCTAGAAATCGGCCGATGGCCTTCAGCGTCGGACACACGACCCGGGAGAATCTGCTTAGCTGCTGTTCGGGTGATCGCCCTGGTGCGGTTCGCGTGGCGTGCCAGTCAATCTGACCTGTTGATTGACAAGGAAAGAAACGTGTTAAATTCCAGGGGTTTCGATCGGCTGAAGTTTGGATCTGTCTCGAAAAGCGTATCAGCGAATCGACCAATTTGCTATAAAGATGACCGGCTATAATACAACTGATAATCATGTAGCGATTGTGAAGAAAACTACTAGAGTAAACTAGACAAAGCTACGGATGCAACACTTGAAGTAGATCTAATCGGCTATACGATAATGATAAATAAGAATAATAATGACAAAGCCAACAGTTCAAATCTCAAGCTGGATAACTGGTGATAAAACAAAAACAATAGATGAAACCTATAATTTTAGTTAATATCGATAACTTGTGAATAAATCTAAACGAAACGATAGTGATGCACCCGAAGTTAAAGCTTAGATGTTACTCGATAAACAGAACTTACAGAATCGGTCGGAGATCGTGTCGATGCAGCCCTGCCAACCCGTACGAACTCGTGAAGAAAAAAGTATTGGCGAAGTCGCCGACTTGAAAGTAAAGTATGATGAAAAAGTAGATTGTTTTGTATTGATTGATGTATATTTTTTACAAATCTCTAAAGATGGCTATTTATAGCCTGTTACAACTGATTTCCTAACCGACTAGGATCTATCTCTAATTTTAAACGAAAACGAATATTTACAAGCACAACTCGTATCGGAGTTGGTTATCATTGTCCATAGGCCAATCTTTCTCTATCTTCTTTCTCTGGCCCACCATACCCATATTGGCCCAGTTTCCCCATCGGCCAACCTCCACCAACTCCATTTGCCAATCGCCCGAAACATTGCAGCGCCAATCGGTCGATTCCCAACTGTAGCACCAATCGGCCGATTTCTAATTGTAGCCCTTAAGTCTGCCGCATCAGCCAATCTCTGCCTTCCCTGACGCCGATTCAAAACATGTCAAAATCCGGCATCAACAGTATCAAAACAAGGACAACAGGGACGCCTACTACAAAGAAGTAGGTAAACTGGAAAACAAGTTCTCAGGCTTGGAATTTCATCATGTCATCTGCAATAACAACGTAGCCGCTGATGTATTATCAAAAATGGGCTCCACTCGTGCAAAAGTTCCAGCAGGAATTTTTGTACACAAACTCCATAAACCGTCTTTACCAGAACAAGTTACACCATCAGTGGTCAAGACTACAGAAACTAATCGGGAAATTATGATGATAGAAGTCGACTGGAGGTCACCCTTCATCGACTACATCAAAGACCATAAGTTACCATCTGATAAAAGTGAAGCTGAGCAAATCTCCTGACAAGGAAAAAATTACGTTCTAGTCAGAGACAAACTCTACAAAAAAAGTGCATCATTAGGGGTACTCACGAAATGTGTCACCCGAGAAGATGGCCAAGAAATCCTGGAAGAAATTCACAAAGGGGTCTGTGGCAACCACGCATCTTCACGAACAATCGTAGGCAAAGCTTTCTGAGTGGGCTTCTACTGGCCCATGGCGTTGGCTGATGCAAAACAAATAGTCCGAAAATGCCAAGGCTGTCAATTCTTCACTAAACAGCAACACGTCCCTGCCTACAAACTAGTCACAATCCCTCCAACATGGCCTTTCGCTTGCTGGGGGCTAGACATGATAGGACCACTACCAACTGCGCTAGGAGGTTTCAACCGAGTACTCGTGACCATCGACAAATTCACCAAATGGATCGAGGTCAAACCAGTCACTTGCCCCAAGGTAGATCGAGTCCTCGACTTCTTGGACAAAATCATACACCGTTACGGTTTTCCAAACAAAATCATCACAGACCTGGGATCCAACTTCAACAACCACGACTTCTAGGAATACTGCAAGAATAGTGGAATTGATGTCCGCTACATCTCAGTTGCTCACCCACGAGCCAACGGACAAGTCGAGCATGCCAACGGCATGATACTCGAAGCTCTCAAGAAAAGGCTATACGATATCAGCAATACAAAAGGAGGCAAATGGCTCAAAGAGCTACCTAATGCTCTGTGGGGACTACGAACCCAACCATGCAAGACTACCGGGTTCTCCCCCTATTTTCTTGTATATGGCTCAGAAGCTATCTTACCCGCGGATGTCATATGGCAGTCTCCTCCAGTCGAACAATACGATGAAGGAATGGCAAAAGAAACAAGATCTGGACAGTCTAGAAGAAATGAGATGTGTAGGATTAGTTCAATCAGCTAGATACCTCGACGGGTTAAGACGATACCACAACCGCAATGTTAAGGAGCAATCCTTCAACTTAGGCAACATGGATCTCAAACGAATCCAGAACACATCAGGGTTGCATAAACTCAATTCACCATGGGAAGGTCCCTACATCGTATCCAAGGTCACAGGACCCGGATCTTACAGACTACAAGAACTTTTAGGAGAACAAGTACCATATTCCTGGAATATAGAACATCTCTGTCACTACTACCCATAGTAGACAAATGTAATTGAGCCTTCGGCCCAAGCATCTCAAAACAAACTCATTCCAGCTACTCAGAGCCGACAGCCCGACTACCGACTACAGATGCTCTACTCTTGACACACGACTTTATCAAAGGTCAGCAGGCACCACAGCCTCAGTACGAGTTCCAAAACCTCAAAGGGCAAAGCAATTTTTTACTCGAGACTGATTCAAGAAGAAAATTTTGAAGTTACATGTGATTACTCATAATAGATTAAGGGTACCCAAAATAAAACATAACAGCACAGCAAAGACTACAAGCAATTTCCTACTGGCAGTCTGCATTTAAGCCTCAGGCTTTTACAATATCACAAAGCCACACAAGCCTAACGACTACTACAAAGTGAAGGGTCCACGTGCAAGGAAGCTGCGCAAAATGCAGCCATATCCAGGTCCTCCTCCCAAACAACACCAGATACTCCTTCACCGCCACTACCTCGATAGTAGCAATGATGAATCCTGAGTGCTGCATAAGGGAGAAAAAACAAGGCTGCTCTCTTGCTAGTCGCGGCGAGCCGTCCCACATTGGATGACACACCTCCACCTCTAATAAGAGAGCCGAATAAAGACCGCGACACTCATCACCCATCACTCGTGAGTTCCAGCATGGACTTAGCTGGATCACGAGCTGCAAGATGAGGCACGCGACGAACCCTCCTATGAGGATTCTTCTAGCATCGCGGCTATCCCTACGAGCGCTAGAGTCTGTGGAGGGAAGGTGGCTCTAATCTACGAGGAATCTTCTAGCACCGGAGTACTCTTTGAAGCTTCTCTACAATCAAATAACAATAGTCGAAAGCAGTCCATCGCTACTCAAGCCTGATTTTGATCGACTTCCATGGCAGTCTATTTATAGATAGACACCACAACCACCACCCATCTCGGGAGTTACTATTCGCTCGTGACAAGTACTGATGAGTCAGCAAGATGCCCTCTGACCCTATTCACGTGAATGCATTCATGCCACAAAAAGACAAAAGAAGTACAGTACACCCGTGCACCCCTCGAAGAGTAAAGGGACAGAATACTTTTAAAACAGCAACGACAATAATTGACGACCGCACAACTACTCAGGTGGCACCCATACTTGCTTCAAAACGACAAGAAATTGACAAACAATCACTCAATAGAGTTCAAACAAAATTCAGAAACTCTCTTGGGTAAAACAAAGTACTCGACAGATTACAAGGCTATACAAGCCTAAGGATCTTCCAAAGATACAAACTCAGACATCTTGGAAGCGATTGGCTCAGCCTCCTCAAGATATTGCGCGTAAGCATCCTCCGTGCAATTCCGAGCAACACCGTCACCAGCCACTGTTAAATCTGCCCTCAGGTCACCAGCCACTGTTAAATCCTCCCTCATCACAGAATTCTGCCTGGTGATCCTAGGTGGCGGCGGAGCAGTCTGGTTCATCGGACCGCACTTCAGCGCTGGCAGCACTAGCTCCTTCCCCTTCCTGGATTTAGATCTCAACTTATCCGCCGCCGCAGCCTGGCCTTGAGTCTTCTCAGGTTTCTTCCCCATCTTCTTGATGCGCATCAGACGATCTCGGAGACAGCAAAGAAGAGAGGAGTCAACCTCTGATCTTTCTCAAAAAGCAAAGCAGCAATGGCGCTGGCGGCACTAGAAATTGCGACGGCGCAACGAGGAACAGGAAAAAAGGGGGAAGGGACAAAATTGATCTGCTAAAAAAGAAATGTAACCCCAACCATAAGGGGGCTCTCCCATTATATTTCCATCACCTCCGAATTCCAAGCGTCAGTTATGCAACGGTCAGATATAAACCAGATTTATGGCCATAATATCCAACATCTACTCAAATCAAAGGGTACCATCAAACAAACTATAACTGATTTAATGAGCCATTCGCAGTTTCACAGTTCGAATTAGTTCATACTTGCACATGCATGGCTTAATCTTTGAGACAAGCATATGACTACTGGCAGGATCAACCAGGTAGCACGTCCTCCTCGACAAACCGGCGCCAGCTTCAGCACGAGGCGTTGGCTTCAGCACTACCATATAGTTTATCAAGACAGAAGCAACTCGAAGGAAAAGAAGAGTACCTTCCAGCCACGTGACAGTACTCAAGTACTTAAAGACACTATAACCATTACTGAGAACTACTTGGATGGTGGTCTCAAAGTACTCAGAACTGTGACGCTCGACTACAAAGTACTCGGGGGCTTGTCAGGCATACATCCTAGGCCCACGAGTAGGCCCTGTGCGGCTCACTAAAGGGCGTACTCGGACATAATCAAAACTAGGGGGGCTACACAGCAAGAAGCGTATCCCACTCGGACTAGTTAGGTGTGCACATGGAAACTACTCGACCTACATCGAGTAGAACTCTGTAATCATACCCGAATAGGATTCAAACTTGTAACCCTTCCCTCCTGAGTATATAAGGGCGGGCAGGGACCCCCTCAAAGACAACTCTCACAACACATCTAAGTTCAATACAATCAACTCACATGACGTAGGGTATTACGTGATCTAGTGGACCAAACGTGTCTAAATCGTGTCCCTTGCGTCACCATTGACTCCTTGATTCTCGACGACACCAACCGCACAAAAGACCACCTAGGGTACCCCCTAGGCAGGTTGCCGATCTAGAACACCGACAGAGAGTAGGATCAGCATTTCCTATCTCAAAGCCTTTCCTTAGGAGAAAATCCTTAAGGCATTCATACCATGCTCTTGGTGCTTGCTTAAGCCCATAGAGCGCCTTATGGAGCTTGTAGACATGGTTGGGCAATTTTGGATCTTCGAAGCCCGGTGGTTGCTCAACATATACAACTTCAGAGATTGGGCCATTCAAGAAAGCACTCTTGACATCCATTTGGTCTAACTTGAAGTCATGAGGGGTGGCATAGGCTAATAGTATGCAGATAGCTTCTAGTCTTGCCACTGGTGCATAAGTTTCCCCAAAATCCAATCCCTCAACTTGAGTGAATCCTTGAGCGACCAACCTTGCCTTGTTTCTTGTAACCCCGCCATTCTCATCTTGTTTGTTGTGAAACACCCATTTGGTTCCAATCACATTTTGCTTGGTGCGTTCCACTAAGGACCAGACTTCATTCCTTGTGAAGTTGTTCAACTCCTCTTGCATGGCCATCACCCAATCTAAGTCCTTCAGTGCCTCATCTACCTTAAGGGGTTCCAAAGAGGAAACAAATGAGTAATGTTCACAAAAATTTGCTAAACGAGAACGAGTAGTTACCTCTCTTCAGATGCTTCCTAAGATGTTATCCACGGGATGATCTCCTTGGATACTTTGATGAACTCTTGGATGAGGGTTGGAAGCTTACAGCTGAATCAAATCCTCATCGTTGGCTTGATGTTGATCACTTTCCTCAGAATTTTCGGAATTTTTCAGAATTTGTTCGAAAATTTCCGCACCTCCAAAAATTTTCAGAATTTTTTCGGACATTTCCGGACCTCCGGAACTTTCTGGAACACCCTCCGGAGATTTTTGAAATTTTGAGGTCTTCGAGTTTGCAGCGATATCTTTATTGATTGGCCCATCAATTGTGTCATCAACATCTTCCTTCTCTTGAGGCTTAACTTCTCCTCTGGCCATCTTCTCAGTAGCTCATGATGGAGGTTCTTCATTGCCTACAATATTTAGATCAACTTGCCCTAATTGAGAGCCGTTAGTTTCATTAAACGTTACGTCACACGCGACTTCAACACAACCGGTGGTTTTGTTGAAGACAAGATAGCCGTGAGCGTTTGAGGCATAACCAAGAAGAAAACCTTCATCAACTTTAGGTGCAAACTTAGAGATTTTGGGCTTCTTGTTTAGAATGAAGCACTTACTACTAAAAACTCTAAAGTAGGACACATTAGGCTTTTTATTGGTGATGAGTTCATATGCGGTCTTGTGCAACATCTTGTGGAGATAGAGCTGGTTGATAGCATGACATGCCGTGTTGACCGTTTCCACCCAAAATTGATCCGAAGTCTTGTATTCATCAAGCATTGTTCTTGCCACTTCGATGAGTGTCCTATTCTTCCTTTCCGTAATCCCATTTTGTTGTGGAGTGTATGGAACGAAGAACTCATGACCAATGCCTTCCTTGTCAAGATACTCTTCAATGTTGGTGTTCTTTAACTCGGTGCCATTGTCACTTCTTACTCTCTTGATCTTCACTTCATACTCATTTTGTGCTCTAGTTGCAAACTTCTTGAATATCCCTTGAACTTCACTTTTTTCATGAAAGAAGAACACCTATGTATACCGAGAGTAATCATCAACAATGATAAATCCATATTTTTCCCCCAATGCTAATATATGCCACCGGACCAAAGATATCCACATGCAATAACTCCAATGGTCTTGTGGTGGTGAGAATGCTTTTGGAAGGATGAGGGGCACCAACTTGCTTCCCGGCTTGACATGCACTACAAATTCTATTCTTCTCAAAATGAACATTTGTTAGTCCTAAGATGTGTCCCCCTTTTAGAAGTTTGTTGAGATTATTCATCCCAACATGAGCTAGCCGACGATGCCAAAGCCAACTCATGCTAGACTTTGCCATTAAGAATGTATCAAGTTGAGCTTTATTAGGGGATAAATCCACCAAATAAAGCTTTCCCTTGAGTTCACCCTTAAAAGCAATGGAGTCATCGCTTCTTCTAAAAATGGTGACACCATCATTTGTGAACAAACAATTGTAACCCATCTCACAAAGTTGTGATATGGATAACAAATTGTAGTCCAAAGATTCAACCAAATAAACATTAGAAATTGAATGATTGGTTGAAATATCAATATTACCTAGACCAACAACCGTTCCTTCACTATTATCCCCAAACACTATCTTCTCCCTTGGATTATCCTTCATCTCACATGTGGAGAACATCTTCTTCTCGCTGGTCATATGATTTGTGCATCCACTATCGATCACCCATTTTGCCTATTGCAACGGCGGTAAAACATTGCATTATGCCCAAAATTGATGCAATATCTAGCAATTGCAACGGCGACTGGTTGGTTGGCAGGCGTGGCAAGTACTGCCGTTGCAATAGCTCTTTGCAATGTTTTTTGTGGGCCGTTGCAACTTATGGTAATTGCTACACACTTTTTCATTGCATTATAGAGTATGGCAATGGAGGATTTCGTTGCATTAGCATGTATTGCAACGCAAGCAGTCATTGCTATAGTACGTAGTTGCAATGTACAAACTCTGTGGTAATATGGTATTTCGCAACAATTTACATGGTGGTAATAGAATATATTGCCATGGAAATTTGACGTTGTGACATATCCTATGGCAACTAAATTTCTTTTGTGGAAATAAACTATATTGCAACGGAACCATTTTCGGTGGCAATAATTAGTTTTGCAACGGAAACTATTACGTGGGGACTGTTTCTATGGCAACACAATTGGTTTTGTGGCAATAACTTATATTGCCACGGAAACATGTTTGGTGGTGATAATTCCGTTTGCAATGGAAAATATTACGTTGTGACAGATCATATGGCAACACAATTGGTTTCGTCGAAATAAACTATATTGCTATGGAAACATATTTGGTGGAAATAATTTGTTTTGCAACAGAAAATATTATGTTATCATAGATTCTATGGCAACACAATTTGTATCAAACCGAATCCAATGTAGAAAAAATTGAATTTTTCAAATTTGTCTATGGTAGAGATAATACAATATAGCCATATATCTAACAGGTCGATAATAATAGCCAAATATCTATCAGATCGACAACCTTTACTGCCTATGCCACAAACAATATGGTCCAGCATCCATTCATGTTAGCATGAACAGCATCTACCAAAAATAGCATCCATTCCTGTTTGCATAACCTGAAGAGGCAATCCTAGCTCCCCGGACGGTCATCGTCTTGTCCATGAGATTCAGGCCCATCATCTTCAAGCCGTTCTGCTCCTCCCCGTCATCTCCCACATACTTAACCTGCAGAGGAACGAGATAACATGTGATCAGCATATAGCAGTTATATACAGGCATACAGTTGCATATTACCTTTCATCGGCATATAACATGTGATCGCAACAACACCATGATGCGTGCATGAGCTGGTTCATCCCATTTTTTCATCTCCTTACTTCCACAGCAGCGCCGCCAACAAGCGTTGGAATGCTTGCCTTTGTGTTGTGCACGCTGTTGATGCATGAGCTGGTTCATCCCATTTTTTAATCTCCTTACTTCCACAGCAGCGCCGCCAACAAACGTTGGAACGCTTGCCTTTGTGTTGTGCACGCTGTTGACGCATAGGCCTGAATGATATGTATTTCTGCCCCAAAAAGTACAAAAAAAGATGTCTTTACCCATTGTGAATTACCACAGCTTGTTATTACGTACCAAGAAATACAGAAAAAATACTACTGTAGTAGAACTAGAAGGTAGTGGACTATAATTTATGTTATCAAAAAAAGACACAGAGTAGAATATGTTGTTGATATTTGTGGACTATAATTTTAAATACCCCTTATTACATTTGTACATGTAATATACAATACCTAAGTTGTCATGTAGTATTTTCAAGAATTTTTTAATAGATTTAGTATTTTCTATCATTTAAATGAATTTCTACGTGCTTATCGAAAATAATTCCAAGTTGATCTATGTGTACCTCCAGTAAGATTCAAAAAATTCACAAAAATTATATTTAGGCTTGTATGTTAGATTCTAGCCCATGCCTTGGAGATAGTGAAACGCTCTGACACAATATCATTCAAAGTACTCGAAAGTTTACAAGAGTACATAAAAACTCAAGGCTCTTCCAGAGATACAAATTTAGACATCTTGGACGCGATTGGCTCAGCCTCCTTGAGGTAATACGCATAGCCTTCCTCTCTGTAGTTGCGAGCAATGCTATCACCAGCCGCTGACAAATTTGCCCTCGGGTAGTATGACTTGACCACAGCAAGGACTTGTTTGCAAACAGCCTTGCAGAGGCCGGCCACCTTACCCGGAGCGGCCTTCAAGCGCTCGACTAGTGATTGCGGTCCTGTGCCTTCTTCCAAGGGGGC
Source organism: Setaria italica (assembly GCF_000263155.2). Lineage (NCBI taxonomy): Eukaryota > Viridiplantae > Streptophyta > Magnoliopsida > Poales > Poaceae > Setaria > Setaria italica. The sequence goes on along the minus strand of NC_028456.1, from coordinate 172,041 downwards.
AATGGCATTCACTAAGTCTTGAGCGGCATCAATTAACTCTTGGATCTCGCCTCGAAGTCTTCCTATGGTCTGGGCAAGATCTCTGCATGCCACCATGGCCATCACAAGCATCACTCCGTTCTGGATCTTCCTATCTCGCTGATGCTCGCAGGCAGCCTGTGCCTCAATCAGCGCGGCCCGAAGATGTTCAGCTTCATCCGCCACTCGATCATGCACATTTCTCCAGTCAAGGAGTTGGCTACTCGTCATAGCCTCCTTCTTCTTGAGTTCTGCAAAAATGACCAAGTTCAAACACAACGACTACAGTCGGACATACTCGGAACATGAAAAGTACTCACCTTGATACTTTTTATTCAAAGACTTGTAGTGGCTTTCCAGCTTCTGCTGCAAGACTTCATGATCTGACCGTTCCACAGCAAAGGATTTCACTCCAGCTTCATGAACCCTCAAGGATTCAGTAAGCCGGGCACACTCCTGCTCCAATTGCTCATTTCGTTCCTGAAGGGCGCGAGTGTTCCTTTGCGTCTTGTCATACAAACCCTGCAAAGCAACGCAATCGGTCAAGTCCCTTAATTACTAAAATCTGTCAGACAAGCAAAGAAAATAGACCTGGAAGCTCTGAAAAACATCGACAGCTCTCTAGAACTCTGACTCAGTCGGTAGCCCAAGTACC
>NC_028455.1:36009934-36014550 GCF_000263155.2 Setaria italica | reverse complement strand
GGCTTATCTATTCAAGGAGGCCTTGAAAACATAGGTGAGTCAGGACCTTGCCTCCTTGCTCAACATTCATGTGTTGATTGTCGTTTCCTTGCTGAATCTTTATTTAAATGTGATTTGTGTAACAGGTCTGTTGGCAAGACCCAAATGAATGAAAATTCATCTAGAAGTCACTTCGTATTCAAGTTGATCATTTCTGGGTACAATAAGGTAGGTCAAGCTTCTCGATCCACAAACATTTTGCATATTACATAAAGATTGTTTTTAACTCCTCCACAAGTCATAACTCTTTACAGGGGTTTAGTAGTATACCTCCCTGTTGTGCTAAGATCCCATTTTACTTTATCTCTTCCTGGCTTTTTGAACACAGGAGCCAACTGTATCTGATGAACGCCACCCTTTCTTATAAGCCCTTTCAACTTCTTAACACAAATCTTGAAACATGATTTGGTTTTGTGGTGTTTCTGATAAGCCCTTTCAACTTCTTAACCAAAATCCTGAAACATGATGTGGCTTTGGGGTGCAACCCATTCGGAGTGATCCTCTTCCCTTGGAATGTGAACTTCATAATTTTCTTCCTCCACTGAATCCACATAGGAGTATCAAGTCAAGTGTTAGTACTCTAACAACAGTGGCAAAAGTGCGCCCTTGAGTCAGCTATGTAAAGTTTGGAACCACACTGTCACTAGTCAACTTTTCACCATTACCTACCATGATTTGAACAGCTGGAGTAGAAGTAGGATACTGCAATTTATCCACCAACTTCTTGCTAATAAAACTGGCAGAGCTCCTAGAGTCAATCAGGATCAGAATCTCTTGCTTTTGAACTAGACCATGTAACCTCATAGTCTTCCTCGTTGAATTACCAGCTACTGAATCAAATTGTTTGTCAGAAGTACCATCAGCTTGAGCTGGATTAGACTCTTGCTCAGATTGCAATACCTCCCATAGTTCCATCATATGCAATGGTACGTGAGTAGGGCACTTATGGTTGGGCCCATAACTCCACACTTGAAACATTCCCCTCTTGCTCTTCAAGCGCTTTAAGTGAAGAGAATTTGTCTTAACATTTTCCTGGAGCTGTGACTTTAGCTTCAGTTGCCGGAGTAACTCCCCCAAAAAAACCCTTATCGATTCCAGAAGGTGATCTGGTAGTGAATTTAGAGTATTCTCGTCCAATATCTTCTCTAACTCTAGTTGATCAAGTTGATAAATTGGAGTTGATCAAGGGTCTCCTTGTGAAAAAATCACCCCTCTCCCCATTTGATCTCCACTGCCACCTTTTTTGTATACCAGCTGACTTTGTCATATGCCTTTTCGAAGACCAATTTCAGGATTCTTTGGTGACCCTTAATTCATGAAGCACCTCTTGTAAAATCAAAACACCTCCCACGATATTTCTATTGCAACCAGGGATAAAGGCTATTTGATATTTACTTATGAGCCACTTTAGTCAGTCTCAATGTTAGAACTTTCGTGATAATTTTGTAGATCACATTCAGAAAGCATATTTGGTCTGAATTGCTTGATATTGGCTGCTTGTTTGACCTTTGGCAGTAGATTATAACCCCAAAATTAAGTATCCACATATCTAAATTTCTAGTGTATAGTTCATCCAGCATTTCATTCATATCCAACACTTCTTTCACGCCCTTGGCCAGAAAGCTTTGGAAAACACTACTAACAACCCATTATGGCTTGGGCTGTGTTATGTCTCATATCATTGACCGCAGCATCTAACTCTTCATATGTGATAGGTTTTGTCAGCATTACTTTATCCTCTTCAGACATCTTTTAGTTCCTGGCCAAGTATCATCGTCTAGGTGAATGTTGGCTACCTGTTCCTTACCAAACAGATTGTCTTCAATCACCCTACCATTATCCTCCACGGAGTGGATCATATGTTTCCTTCTCCCATTTGCGTGTTGGGGGAAAAAAGTATTTGCATCGTCCTCTAGTGTTAGAGTAAACATAGTACGCCACAATTGTACCGTCTAGCAACCATTTCTCGCCTCCTCTTTTTTGCTAGCTTACATCTTTTCAGCTCGCTCACAAAACAAAAGAGAAAGGAGACCAGTCTGTTGCTTTGAGTTTACTCGTAGTTTTTTTTTTGTAGCAATCAAACCACAAGATTGAAGGTGTGCTGCAGATGATCGACTTAGCTGGCAGCGAATCAGTAAGCAAAACTACTGATGTGTTGGACGCAACAAGGAATGAAACTGGTGTAAGTGACTTTATTTATTGTGTAAAATATGATTACTACTATTTATAATTAATCATGTTTAATTTAATGTTTCAGAACATAAATAAAAGTTTACTTGCCCTAGGGCAAGTTTTTGAAGCAATTTCGAAAGGGGAGTTTTTGCCATTTAGGGGTTCCAAGCTGACCCACTTTTTGCAGGTTGGTTAGTTATTTATTTTTGTTTGAAAAGTAGGTTATAAAGTTTTTTGCTCTGTTGCTTGTCAAACTAAGTTTTTATCTTTTTTTTTCTTTGCAGAACTCTTTTGAGGGCCATTCAAAAGTGCTGTTGTTTGTAAACATCTCTCAAGATCCTATGTTTGTCCATGCCACATTAGGGTCACTAAAGTTCGCTGATAAGGTTCGCAAGTGCATGGTCAACAGTCGAGTGCGCGCCGTGCAGGTAACACATTTCTGGATATATTTGTGCAAGTTATGAATATTATCTATATTAGAAAAGGGAAGAATAACCAGATTGCTACCATTCCATTTAGTGTAGGGTTACAAGTAAACATAGTATGGGCCAACATGGGCCACAAAGGGAGAAACATAAATCTGTACATATTAACAATCTATATATGGCTTTTTGAAATCTTGTAATTTGTTTATTCAGGAAAAGAGCATGTTGCATGAAGACAATGAAGGACACAGTGTTTTACCATCCACACACAAAATGTATGTTGTAAATTTATTTTGATGACAGACTAAAATTGAAACGAAATCTTGTTTTATAATATTTCATTAAATTATTACTGGAAATGCAGATCAAAGAGTCTTTTCAAACAAAAAGCAACAGAACCAAAAGGAAGGTTAGTATTCACAAACTGATTGTTTATGTGTAACCTTTTGTTACATAATACTGACCATTTTCAAACATTTTATAAATAACAAACCCATATGACAGGGACTGACTAGTCATGACTAGCCAACAACTAGATTGGCTAATCGACCATTTGGCCCAGTTTGCCTACTGCCTAGTCGGCTACCTAGCTACCTATAGCTGACTGTAAATTTAGGCAAACCATATACTGAGGGCATTAGCATCTTGCAAAGCATGGGATAGAAACTGTAGAGAACACAAAGAAATAGGTCAAAAACAGAATTGCAATCTCTGTGTATATGTACATAGACCAATTTCTACTGGGCTCAAATATACTGGGCTGAAATTACCAAGACCAAATTACTGGCTGCAAGTTGGCCTTTCAAAATTGGCAGATGGTGACTAATTGTCATTTTAGTCGGCTAACCAGTCGACTAGGCTGTCTAATCGAGTCCATGCACAATCTACGTCCGATGAGTCGATGACCAATTTTTTCTCGAACACACAAGAGAGCTGTGTATATTATATTAAGAGAATGAAAGAGGGGGGGTAAAGGCACCCCTTACAAAGGCCACACACACACACCCAACCAAACAAAGAAATCTCTCCTCTGTTAAGGAAAAGATGACCTTGCTAAACCCACTTCCTGGATTCTCTCCTCTGTCGATAAACAATTTGTCAATTGATCATGAAAACGCCGCTAACATAATCATGCTAAAAATTTAAACCACAATCTTCAGTATTTTTCTTAGAAAGTTCTACTCTTTGTTTTTTTCATGGAAATGCATTTACTTCATGGGCCCCTTGCTATACAACTCACCTGAGTGACGTATTTCTATGTGGCCACCCAGGATAATCTTGCATATCTGCAGTTATGTAGTTGTGGTATGTTCTTCCTTTCTAATATCTCAAAATAACTTGGGTTTTGGGTCATTCCAGGCTCGGATGCATGATGAAAGCTTACGGTATGTTCTGTCAGACCAAGCTATAGCTGCCCTTGCTGTTAGTCTTCCAAAAGGCCCAACAGAGGTGTTTGCTGTCCTAGCAGAAACTGACCTAAACATTTCTAGTATGTACCCCTCCTTGTCGTCATCGTCACCTATTGTTGTTGCTCATGTTGAAGAATGCTATCTGCTGGAGAACACCACTACCAGCATGGATGGCATTTTTAAAAGTTTGCTAGAGAAGTATAAAGATCCAAGTGGATTATGTCAACTATCAGTTTATAATTATAACCCTATAACACAGCTAAGTTTGAAGCAACCTAATATGTTTTCCTTTGCTCCAAGTGGAGAAAAGTTGCTGACAGCACCACCTAATAAAAAGGCTTCACGGGATTTATTCATTAAAAAGTTCTCCTGCAACTCCCCAGTATATCACAATTGCAGGATCTATGCTAGTGATGGAAGACTACTTTGCTATTGCGACCGCGAAAAACTGGAATGGTTTGTATCTTAAATATATGCTCATTAACTATCTATACATGTATATGGCATCAATGAAGAGCTATTTTGTCTAAATGATGGGCTCTTCTATCCCAGGTATGTTCAAAAGGAACAT
>NC_028455.1:36008628-36009497 GCF_000263155.2 Setaria italica | reverse complement strand
TGGATCAACTATACCATTGAAGAGATGTTGAAGCGCTAATGCAGGTTATAACATATTCTAATGATTCTGGAAAATTCTGGAAGATTGGAACGTATACTTACCATTGTGCACCACCTGGAGCCCACGTCCAGAGTATTCCAGTGATTCTGGAAAAATAATTAGCTTTTGATCATTTGGGTTGTCCTTTGCAGCCAAAGGGCGAACCCTACAAAACACTCTCATGTTACCCTTCAATGCCTGCAAGTATAAAATGAAATAGTTAGATACGTTCTTATTTTCTTGCTAAATAATTTTTAAAGAGTAGAATGTTTAAATTTTAGTTATTACCATCATTTGATTGTGAAGATCCTTCCTTAAATCCTCATATTCCAATAACAACTTCTCCATTTCTATTACATTCTGCTTCAGAGACTTCTTCTCATCTTCTATGTAAGTGACACGTCTCCTCAACTCCAAGCAAGCCTTCTCAGATTCCTCCAGCTTTTGCTCCAAACAGGTCCTGTCAGCTTCCTCCAGTTTCTGCTCGAAGAACTGAATTTTCTTTTCAGCTTCTAGCAGCTTCTGCTTGAAACACTCAACTTCTTCATTCCGATTGTCCTCTTCTGTTCGAGATGTTTCTACTTCCTACATATCCATAGTGTTAGCTGATGAGGGACATCATAACAGAAATTCATAAACTACAAGCCTTGAATCTAAATTTTGCTACCAGAACAAGAAGTCAATTTGAGTAGTTTAACAAAAAGAATTACCTGGCATCTTCATGTTATCCTTACTTTTGTTGCATCATTCTTTATTTTGCATGTCTTACAATCCCATTCTACAGTACATAAAACCATATCCTGCGTAAATAAAATAATATTAAAATTAAA
>NC_028455.1:36002821-36008528 GCF_000263155.2 Setaria italica | reverse complement strand
CCATAGGTTCAAATGAATAGGCCAGCATCCCTATTCTTCCCTATGCTCATCCTATAGCTGTTGCTACTCTAACATTTAATTTTGATTATTATTTTATTTACGCAGGATATGGTTTTATGTACTGTAGAATAGGATTGTAAGACATGCAAAATAAAGAATGATGCAACAAAAGTAAGGATAACACGAAGATGCCAGGTAATTCTTTTTGTTAAACTACTCAAATTGACTTCTTGTTCTGGTAGCAAAATTTAGATTCAAGACTTGTAGTTTATGAATTTCTGTTATGATGTCCCTCATCAGCTAACACTATGGATATGTAGGAAGTAGAAACATCTCGAACAGAAGAGGACAATCGGAATGAAGAAGTTGAGTGTTTCAAGCAGAAGCTGCTAGAAGCTGAAAAGAAAATTCAGTTCTTCGAGCAGAAACTGGAGGAAGCTGACAGGACCTGTTTGGAGCAAAAGCTGGAGGAATCTGAGAAGGCTTGCTTGGAGTTGAGGAGACGTGTCACTTACATAGAAGATGAGAAGAAGTCTCTGAAGCAGAATGTAATAGAAATGGAGAAGTTGTTATTGGAATCTGAGGATTTAAGGAAGGATCTTCACAATCAAATGATGGTAATAACTAAAATTTAAACATTCTACTCTTTAAAAATTATTTAGCAAGAAAATAAGAACGTATCTAACTATTTCATTTTATACTTGCAGGTATTGAAGGGTAACAAGGTCTCCCTGCTCCTGAAGCTCCTTAAGCTCAGCCCAATCCCTCTGCAGATTGATTCAGATTGTGAATAATAAGAAAAATGTATAACCCATGCTTGAACACAAGATAAGTGGTCTTAAATATTTAACCCTCAAAAAAGATAAACACAAAACAGAACAGTAGTGACAAACCAGATGGAAGAATCATGAATCAATCATGCATATTCAATAATCTTTACTACTTCAAAATCGGAATTGGTGGTGGTGGAGGCTGGTGATAGGTTGCACACTTGTGTTACCTCCACCTTGGAGGACCTTCTTTGGGCAATTCTTTGTATTCATGTAACCATGTGTATGTAACAAAGAGGGTCTATATATGGAATTTGTGGATTGAAGACTTAAAGTTCCATAGCTAGATAAATGGGAGTTAGTAAAGAATTACCTTTTTTCTGAACACTGTAAAGAATTACTAGGTTAGTAGATCTAAGACATGTCATTTATTTCAAAATCATGGCAACCCACAGGTCGGTTTAGTGGCACCTAGTACATGACTATAGTTCCAAATGCATTATTCTAATTTGGGTGTGCATCAGTCATTATTATCAAGGTAGCTGGTTATAAATGATTAGCAACATAAATGAGTAATTCGGTTAAATTGCTTAAACTTAAGTACCAAATGATCATATAAAACCATAAGCAGTAAGAATCTATGATCAGTAAAAAAATTCTACCACGGATGAACAATGGGGGCCTTCCCTCATTCTCCAGCCATGAAATATGGTGCCTACGAAAAATGGTTCACATGGATATAAGTAAAGAAAAGTACCTGCCGTTCATAATTTTCTTGGGCGGATCGCCAACGCTTGTACTGCTCATCTAGTGCACTCTTTGAGGAAGCCAATTCCATTTCTAATTTTTCTACCTGTGGTCTGTTATAGAGGAACAAAGCAACAACAGAAATGTCAACCAACTCTAGAAGTACAATAGAGAAGTATTTCTTGCCTAGTTTAGGGTAAACAGATGCTTACAATCTCTGAGAAACATCTGTCCTTAGAACAGAAATCTCATTCACGAGAGAGGTGATTTGCTTCTCTTTAGACTCAATCGCACTGGCAGCTTCTTCACACTTTATCAGATAGCTCTTCTCCATGTAAGATAACTTATCCCTCAATTTAGCAATCTCATCTTCCAAGGCTTCCCTGCCAACCTCGGCCTACACATGAAAACTACAAAAGTCAATGTGCATATAAATAAAGATACAGAGGCTTCACTGCACATAAGATGTCTGATCAAACTCACATTCTATGATACTCCTGGAGCTGGTCGTCAGCTAACTGCAGTTTTCCACTTTTGTCTTGTCCTTGCTCATTCAATTCCTCAAGAGCATTTGTGACATCAACTAGAGAACTTTGCAGCCTTCTCATCTCTTCCAGATGCTTCTTGTTATCATCCTTTTTTTCTCAATCTCTTTCTTGCAACTTTTGATTTTTGATTATGAAGCTCAGGTTGCTGAAAATAAAGATATAATTACATTATACAATTTTACTAGCATGACCACTTGAATGAAGTCCAAAGATACTGGTACATCACTTAAAATTCTACAGGGCAAACCTCCTATTAGCTATTATCAAGGGTTCCTAGCAATAACTTCTCTGCAGCAAACTAGTATCACTGAACTAGTGCAAAACATGGAGGACTTAACAAAGAGAGCAAGAATGATGAATTAAAAGCAAAAGATACATTCAGCAATTTTATAATGATTATGTTTGTACGAGCACCCAAATCATTTAGTAACAATAGTAGAAAATTGACATATGCGAAGAACTAAGCTAAAAGAGCATTAAATGGCAGCATATAAGTTATCACTGAACCCATTCACCACCAACAACAACAACGCAAAAGTCCCAAGCAAGCTGGGTAGGCTATCGTTGAACCATGCAAATCCATGATATTATACATGTCCACAACGAAAGTTTTGGTGGAGCAAAAGAGTGAATAGAAAAGCACTTACCTTCTTGTCGAGTTCAAGCTTTTTCTTGGCTATACTCTTCTCGCACAATGTCATTTTCTTCAGAAAACCATTTTGCTCCTTCTTTTTTGCAGTTAGTTCATCTTCAGCAGATTGATTCTCTTCCTGCACTTGCTGAAGAGACTCTCTGTCCTCTGCAAGCTCAGCCTCCATTTTCTCTATCTTTTTCGATGGTATAGAGTTGCCACAGGGAATGCTCTGTCTTCAACAGTTTCTGGGGGAAGGAATCAAGGAGTGAGCATAATTAAATAAACTGCACGCAAAGCTCGCGCAAAGACTAACAAACCAGGTCCTGCTGGAGGCGTAGATGCTTCTCTGCCTCTTCTTTTTGCGCCTTCTTCTGCTTCCGCTCCATGACAATGGTCCTTTTCTCTTGATAGACAAGCGCAGAGTTCTATTCGGCCCTGGCTTTCTGCTCCTCGAGCTCGTCGTACTCCCTCCTAAGCTCATCGGAGCCTGAGATCTGCTCCAGAAGCGCGGTGAGCTCCTTGAGGTTCTTGGAGGCGATGGATTCCACATCAATCACCCTGCAGTGCCCATCGTCAGTGGCCACAAATAAACCCTAGACTAAAAACCGCAAATTATCAGGGAGATACAATGACGAAGGGAATAAATGGAGAGACCTGGAAGACGAGGAATAAATGCCGAGGGATCAGAGCTTGGCGTTGTAGTCGTCCCAGGAGACAAGGCGGCCGTCGATGCGGTACTCACTGCCGCCGGCGCCGGTGATGGTGCGGGTGAAGTGGAGCTCCTCCTGGTTGGGTTGGCGGTAGACGAGGCGGACGGAAGCCCTGCGACCCTTGGCCTCCTTGTCGCGGTCGTCGAGGGCGTAGATGAGGTCCTTGAGCTGCGCGCCACGGAGGTGCGCTGAGCGCACGCCGAGCACGAAGCTGATGGCATCCATCGATTCGACTTGCCGGCGCCATTGGGGCCGATGATGGCCGTGAAATCGAAGAAGGGCCCAATCGTCTGCGTACCCTTGTACGACTTGAAGTTCTCCACCTCCAGCCGGTGGATCCGACCGCCGCCACCGTCGCCCCTGGCCTGGCGGAGGTGGCGGCGCTGTTACATATTGAGACGGCTACCTGAGAGGCGCCGGAGACGGGGAGGTGGAGAGGCCTCACCGATGGGGATGCTCAGGGGCGCGTCTGGACGGGGAGGGGAGAGGGCGCGCTTGGTGGCCTCCCGCGGCTGCTCCGGACCCACGGCCGGAACCTCGCCGCGCTGCTCCTCGGTCGTCGCCGTCTCGTGCACGCGCGGCCCGCCGCCGCCGTCCTTGTTGAGCCGTGGGGGCACCGGAGGCCCGCATAGCCCGCCGGAGAGCCGCATGCGCCACTCACGGCCTCCGCGTAGCCCACGCCACCCACTTGGGGCCCCGCCGCCGCTTTCCTCGCTGCTTGGCCGGGCTTCGGGCGGCCGCGGAGGTAGGAAGGGAGGGAGGCGAGGGTTGGGACGGCGGTCGGGGGGCAGTGAAGGAGGGGGAGGGGGCGACGGGCGTGTACGCAGCTTTTAGCCGGGACCGGGGCGAGCCGCGCGCTCGTGGAGGAGTAATGGGCGTTCACGTCATGGCCTGGGGGGCCGGCTGGGGCTCTGTGGCTTCCATTGCACCGGCTGCAGGGCACCAGGGCATGGGGCTCGGACGCTACCTCCTGCTGCTGCTGCAGGCCATGCCAATGCCAGGGGATGAAGGGAGAGCCGGGGGGCCCTGGCGCTTTGCCATGATGAAGCATCAAGCATGTCGCTCGCATTGGTGGGAGAGAGGTGGCTTGGCTTGTCGTCAGGCCAAAGACGACGGCACTGTAGCTGCTAGGGGTAGCTGTAGCTTTTCCTCTTATCTTGCCGTCCTTTTTTATCTGTTGCAGTAAGTGCCATTGGTGCTGCAGACGACAGAGCTCGGCGTCGTAGCACCAGCAGCCAGCAGGTGCGGTTGCATTGCATGCTGCTAGCACTGGCCTACTGGGGAAGAAAATTGGATTGGACTGAACTGAAGAACTGAGAATCAGCACTGTGATCTGAACACTGATGCTACATTACTAGGGTAGGGATCGATCGATCCCACAAGGTGATGGGTGAGGGAGGGCATGCAGATGCAGTGCGAGGCAAGGCAACGGAGGTAGGATGCCATCCAGAGTGGCACGCGACGGCACGGGGGAAAAGGCCAAGGAAACCGTCTTTTTACGTGTCGACGTGCGAGAGGCCGCGCCGTAAAAACTCGAGAAAGAAAGAGCACTGAAATTTGGTGCCTGATCGATCGAGTACATGCCCTGCGAAAAGGCAAGTGCTCTGCCGCACGCGCACGGCCGTATTCGGGTGCGTCCGTTTTTGGGCCCCTCTCGCTCATGATGCTCTCCACCGTGGCCCAGAAGTATCCTACGGCTACGTTTAGGTTACCACCCTGTAACTTTGGTTGATTCCTCAGCTACACTGCACTATGATCTTTGCATTATGCAAATTTCTTCGGATGGAATTCAAAGCCGTGCCACCCGATGCGTGCGTACAGGCAGCCACGTCGGGGTCGTCGAGCGGGCGATCCGTGGCCGCAGCAACGGCCAGAATCTAGCTCAGCTCTCGTTTACTTCCCAAGTTGGAAGTTACAAAATTAGCATTTTACCATAAATGCGACACTGTAATGTTTCGTTTGTATTTGTGAATTATTGTCCAAATATTGACTAATTAGGCTCAAAAGATTCGTCTTGCAAAGTATAACAAAACTGTGCAATTAGTTTTTTATTTCGTCTACATTTAGTACTTCATGCATGTACCGCAAGTTTGATGTGATGGGGAATCTTCTTTTTGCATAGTGTACTAAGTAGCGACATAGGCGGGCACTAGATTGCGGATTTCAGATTATTCGGGACTTTTAGAATCTTACAAGTTAAGCAAACACGATGTTGATTGCTTCGATGACAATCCTTGGAGCTCCCAGGGTCATGATGATCTGAGAGTTTTTCACAGTACTTCATATACGGTGACGCTG
>NC_028455.1:35970975-36001708 GCF_000263155.2 Setaria italica | reverse complement strand
ATAATTCATAAATACAAATGAACGCTACAGTGTGCTACAGTGCCGGCACACGTAATTTGTCACTTCCAATTTTAGCAACTAAACAAGCCCTACTCCATCTGCGAGATAATGACCCAGCGGTGACTGTGATCTCGTCCTAGTCGCAGCCTGTGTGCTTTGCGGTCAACTTTTACCCCGCGCCCTCTACGTCTGCGTCTGCGTCCTCCTCCTCCTCCTCCACCACCACCACCCACCACGTACGGGCACGGCCCAGTGCCGGAGCGGAGGTCTGTCAGTGTCAGGTACCTTTCGAGTCACATCACCTGGGAGGTGTCCCGTCCCGTGTGGCCACCTGACGGACGGATCCATGCGCATGCGACGCATGAAGCGCCATGCCCCTGTCGTCTCTGAGTATGCCTATCAGTGAGGAACATGAACATGGACATGGGTCCGGAATGCTCGGCCTCGCCCTCACCCCGTCACCCGCGCACTCGGCTTCAAAACCGGTCACGGATCGCCGAACCCTCCTCTTCCTTCCTGCGCCCTCCAATAAATCAGAGGGCAAGTGAAGTACACAGGATAGGCAACAACCCTAGCTCTTGCTCCCCACATGCGCGAGCGCGATCGAAGCGCGACAGCACAGACGCACTATCTCTCTCTCATCATGGACGCTAGCCGGGCCCACCGCTTGGCGCCATGACGGAGGGAAGAGCATCCCAGCACGCAGCAGGCAGCAGTGCCGCGGGCGCCTCGAAGAGTAGTACGCAGGCAGCAGTGCTGGGGCTCTGTGGCTCGAAGAGTAGTACGCCACTGAGGAACCGGCGGCAGAAGCCGAGGCGCTTAGTGCTAATCAGGCCACGAGATCGAGCAGGAGGGGAGCGATCCGCTTTGACTTTTTGGTCTTGAGATCCTGACCGCGGGAATGAAGTCCAACGGTCCAGGTGGCCTGGTGCCCGGACGGTACCGTCAAAGCGGTCAGCCGCGATGGCCGGTTCTCGAGGGGGTGGCTACGGCTGCGCTCGTGCAACCACGTGTCTCGGCCACCGCCCAGTGCTGCATGTGTGTTTTTGGACTAGTGCATGATTTGATCCGTCCATTCTACTGCGGTCAATGAACTTCGGTATCTCAGGACGTGTTTGTACTCCCCAAAAAGGATGGAAACGATGCTCCTAGGATGACACGTAGCATGTGAAGGTCTTCTCGGCCTAGTGCTTGAGTTGTGATCCATCCATGCTAGTGCAGGCAAGGCCATCTCACGAGCAGCGCTGCCCCACCCAAGGGATAAGACCTATTTTTCCATAGCACAATCTTATTCTTTAGCAAAATCAAGACCATTTTCTAGTGGCAACGAGCATCCAAAACCAAAAGATTTTTCTAGGCAACAAACAAACAAATAATAAGGTTTTGGAATAATCTGAGTTGAACTATTCCAACCCAAAAAAATTCCAATTATTTAATCTGAATGAATAATTCAGATTAATTATAGAATCCTCATATTTTTTATGAGGATTCTATTACCAAAACCAAAAGTAGACTATTCTTGCAATAGGACATACAACCTCTACCTATCTTATCCAATCTTATCCAAAATTCCCATATAAATGAGTTTAGGACTAGTAAAGATCAACAACAATGAACCCATAACACAACAACGTGGGCTCACATTACCTTAGTTTCCTAACTTTTCCACGCCTTGGCATCCTACGGTTGCATGAAATTCTAAGTTCAAAAATCCGACTAATATATATCAAATCGATGTGAAAAAAAACTAGGGGGGAGAGAGGGTACCTTGCTCTCGAAGATTCACAGATCAAATCAAAGTCTCTAAGGTTCAATACCGATTTGTGTAGGGCAACGTGGGGAGAAGAAAAACCCGAGAGGGAGGAGAAAGAAGATGAAGAAGCCTCAGGGCAGGAAGAAGGGGCGTGGCCTTATGTCTTCAGGCTTGGAGCCAGGATGCTGGCGCCAGGAGCCTTGGCACTTGCCATCCTGGCGTCAAGCCCCCACCACGTCTGCATCCACATCAGCTTCTGTGTGAAGACCTTGACGCCATAGATCTTGGTGCCGAGACGTGTAAGCTTGGCGGTAGCCATCCTGGCGCCAAGCTATGGGTCCAGATTTTGAAATAGTTCCGCCAGGGGCGCATTTTTGAGAATCTTTCAGAAAAAGGACTAAAAAACAAAAAAAGTCGGGCAAGGGCCACCGAGGTGAGGTTACCGAGCCACCGGCCGGGGTCCAGGGACAGCCAGCCGCGACGCTGCGGGAGCGGCACGCGCCTCGGGGAGGCAGCAGAGGGCTGTCGGAGAAGCGGCGGGGAAGGCGGCGGAGGGCGTAGGGGAAGCGGCGGGGGAGGTGGCGGCAGAACAGAGGACAGGAAGTGAGGAAGGTAGGATTTAGGGGTGGGGGGTTTTATATGCGGGCCGAGCGGGCTTTAACAGGCTAGGCCGCCCATTTAATCCCAATGGGCCAAATAGGTCAGGCCGTCCGGGGCAGCACGCGGGCTGAGATAGCAGCCCAGGCACAGCCCGTGGTGTGGGCCGGGCCAGCACAAGCACGACGACCGTCGTGCCGGGCCGTGCCTAGACCGGACCAAAATCCCGTGCCGTGGGCCAACCCACGGGCCATGCCCATATGGCCAACTATAGGTCGGCGGTCCACCGGCCACACTAGTGCGGAAGCGCGGCACTGCGTGCACACCGATTGCACTTTTTTTTTCTTTTTCAATTTTTTCCATTTGATTATTTCTTTTTTATATCATTATTTTTACTCAAGTTAGTATCGTTTACATGTATAAGTTAGGTAGATAAGTTACTTAACTGTCACGTTATGCGTATAAATTGTTTGTATCATGAAAATTATATACAAAACGGGGCCCAGGGAAATCACGGGGTAGAAGATGCAGTGGAAAGAGAGAAGACCAAGACGACAGACCTCATGACCTTCAGGTCAAGTCCACCAAATTCATACGAACAACAAAGCCATTATGAAACTGCATCGGAATGAAAACCCATACCGAACGACCGGGCCAACTTGGGGCTGCGTGGTTCTGTCGACCGGTCATGGCTGGTTCAGGTTCGGCTTTTACAAAACACATGTTGGTGATTGCAACTTCTGCACTCGCTTTCACAAAACACTGGATGTTGACTCACCCCAGAAATTTCCCCGTAAACCAACCAGAAATGATACAGCACTTGCTCTGACAGCTTACACCTCAATTTCAACAGTCACAAACCTCAGCGAATGGGAAAGCAAAAGTCACCGTAGAGAACGGCGGCCAAATTTCCAGTCAACTGATTCTACATTTCAGTCGGCAAGCGTTCCACACCAATGACGATAGGCTTACATCTGAAACAGGCACGCTACATTACACTAGATTCATATCTCCAGCTCAGCAGCCTACTTGAAGGAACTTTCGGCATCTCTGACGCAGTCCTGTAATTTGAGTCTCAAGTCCGACATGATCTTTCTCAGAAGTCCATCAGAAAGACAACATAAACTACCCACAGTCCTGTAATTTAAGTCTCAAGTCCAACATGATCTTTCTCAGAAGTCCATCAGAAAGAGACCATAAACTACCATGACAGTCACATGTTATGTTCCAAATGGCAGCCACAACCAGAAGCCTTCTTCATTACAACAGAAACGAGTAGCTAGTGCTACTGGGGTGATCATGGTTGTAGCAGCCCGTTGCTGGCGTTGTCTCCACCTCGGTGCTTCCGAGTAAGCAGGTACTTCTCAAACTCCTTCAGGTAATCCAGGAGCAACACACAGGAGAAGAGAAGGAATCCGCCGAAGTAGTTGCTGCCACCCCCGCCACCTCCACCACCGCCCCCACCTTTGCCGAAGCGGAACGGAGGGAACCCGCCACTTCCATCGTCCAGCTTCGGCCCTTGAACTTTCCCTGGAACAGTTGTAAATCATCATACAGGTGAATTTAAGCCAATGTGGTGAGTTTGCCTGCTTTCTTTGAGCAACTTCAGTTACATCCTTCAAAGACAAATAAAATTGAGTTCAATTATATGCAGCATGATAATTCTAAATTCCAACCTTTCTTATCACGTTGAACAGTTGCACTTGAAGATTTCTTTTGGACGCTTTGGGTTTGAGTAGCTTTACACCTCATACTCTGTAGCAAAGAGTGGTCACAGGAAAGGTAGTCAAACAAGGGATCTGACAGTGAAGTAAATCATAGACAAGATAAGCAGGTTAACATTTTTGTATTCAATTTTTGAATTTCACAAGTTCAGATTTACTATGTACTTAACAACTCACAAAGTTAACGCTTTAGTAATCATTCCTGGTACGATGGTATCTAAGAAATTATGCCCATCACAGACAAGTGATTCACCAACAAGCATTGCAAATCCATGATCCATTCATAATTGAACTAAGCCATTTTGAACATGCAAACTTTTTATAATACACACTCCTTTCAACCTAGGCAAAAGTTAGAATGAGGTCCCCCACTGGCACATTTATCTCAAAGTAGCAGTGGGTTTATCTAACATAATTACCATAGCTAACGATTTAGAAAATTTAAAATTACAATATGGAGACAATAACAAAATGCTTTTAAGATACACTGATGTTTCCACTATGCAATAGTTTGTAAAATGTACAAATATTAGAACGTATAGTTTGATACAAGGCCTGATTTCTGATTAGTTTTTAATCCCATAAACTTCAGTCTACACGTAGTAAGATCAAAATAGACAACAACTCAGTAATACGTACTCTCAATGTTGTTTTAGCAGACACTTTCTGTTCAAATGAGATGCGATTAACCTTAGGTTGCTGAAATTGTGAACCTGCCAAACAGCAAGACAATAATGAGAATTATTCAGCAATACATAGTATAAGCATTGATGTGCAAAAGAGGAACAGCAATGCCAAAAATCAGAAGAATGGTGATTCATGAATCACAAAATCCAAGATCAATCCTCAATTAAGAGTTGGAGACTTTTCGGCCCACTTGTACAAATCCATAGAATTCTCAAGCTTACAGATGTGCGCAATTTTGGGGACCTACTGTGCAATTTACTTTTTAACATAATATAATGAAACATTTTAATTGGAAACAACCAGTTACTCTATTTATCTATAGAGAGAATTTACACATGAACTTAATTAATATCTCATATAAAGGGACTGCGATATGACAGATACTCTTTAAACTAATAAAAAGATATACTTGGAAACAACCAGTTTGTTCTTTTTATCTTTTTTCAGATAATGGAAAATTCTATTATCCAAAAAGAGTATTTGTATATACCTTTTCTATTCATCTAGAAAGAGTATTTACACATGAACATAATTGTAAAAAGGGAAAGTGTGCTATCATAGATTATCCATGATGTATCTAAATTGCATCTGCATGGGATTCATCAGTTTTCATGGCTTGGGTTGAGCAGTGGTGAATCTCCAGAGCAAAAGACAAGCTGGTAAGAACTATGCTACCATTGAAATTCTTTACTTGCACATCTACAGTAGACCAAATACGGACACCACCACTGCTTTCTTTTGGTTTTCAATGCATTTATAAGGCAACAAGTTGTATTTTGACACGTGATTTGTAAGGGTTTTGACACATGATAGTAATTAAGGCGTTTTGTACAAATTACCCGCGGGCAAAAACCCGGTAGGGTGAGGATACGGGTGCCATTTTGTACCCACGGGCAGAGGTGCGGGTTTGAGTTTGTGCCCGCGGGTAATAAATTAGCGGGTACAAAAATGCCGTACCCATGCCCGCGAACCCGCCTGACATGTGGACCCTTCTGTACAAGTATACAAAGGATTTTTTCTAGGGTTCCCTAATCACCTCCTGACTCCCGAAGACCTGCACCGCACAGCCGCACCCAAGTCCCACCCCCATGCCTCGCGCCCAGGCGGACACCCACCGTCGCCCATCCCGTCGGCCATCTCTTCCCGCCGCCCAGCCTCACTCCCCGCCGGCCACCCTTGCTCCCCACCGCCACCTCCCCGCCGCCACAAGTTCGCCCGACAACCTCCCCGGCGTCCCCGCCGCCACCTCTCTACCACCTCCCCGCTGCCACCTCTCGGCTCGTCGGCCTCCCTGCCGTCACCTTCCGCCGGCCGCTCCGCCGCCAGCCGCCGTCTATAGACCAAATGATCGATGTGAGCTGTGAAACTGGTCTGACCAGTTTTCTTGGGTGCTAGATCTTCCAGAAGTCATAACTCCCTCATCCGAATTCCGAATCGGACATTCTACATATGCATTTTGATCATCTCAACAAGAGCTACGCAATGGTGAAGGTCCAATTTAAAATATGACCACTTTAGTCAAATTGATCTACCGGTTTAGAGACTGGTCCATCCAAATTTATCAATTTTAATTGTCAGCAGATTGTTACGTGCAGAAAATTATAAAGAACACAAGTCTATAACTCCAACATTTATAATCAGAAAGAACATAAACCAAGTATATTTTTTTATTTGGAACAAGCTAGTGCTCACGATGCACATGCATCTGACTCAAACACACCCTACCCTATGAGCACATCCAAGGGTTAGGAGATCGAGTTTGACAAAGTTACATCAGACGTCTCATTGTCATGAGTTTGACAAAGTTACATCAGACGTCTCATTGTCATTAGATTAGACACACTGTATTCACCCCTATGAACGTGCGCACAAACTATTAATATGAGCACATTCGACATGCTTAGGCGGCAAGACTGATGCTGCTAGTATTAAGATTGACAAAATTCACAGACGCCTTGAACAGGAAAAAAAACAAAGGTCACTCTGACTTCAGTACGGATTTGAATTTTTCGGTTCCATGTGAAAAAAAACAAAAAAGAGCACCCACGTAAGTTCTTTTAGGGCTCCTTTGGGAACAGAAAATCCGGTCGGGTTCCTGTGATTTCTCTAGGTGGGCTTCCCACGGGAATTTCGTTCCCAGGCTCAATTTCCCTAGCATTTGGGAGCCCACGAGCACGGGGGTGGCAAGCCCAATCCGCAACTTTTCCCTAGGTGAGAACGACCCACCTCTTGGGTCCGGACGCCACAACCCCGCGTTGTCGCGACTCGCGAGGTTAGCGACGCAAGGGAGCTAGCAACCTCACCATCTTCGTCTACTCCACCGCCCCGCCTCTCGCCAGCGCCCCTCCGCGTCGTCGTCCAGGCACTTCCCCTCTTTCGCGTCCTCGTCCTCGTCCCCAGCCAACCGCCACCATCCCGCGTTGCCGCCATCCTCCGTGTACCCATCCCTATCCAGGAGCACCGCCGCCGTCTCGATCTACAACGACACCACCTCAGCCACCTCCTTTGGAATTTGGATCCACCACGGCACCTCCACCCCTCTACTTCTTGGATTTGTGAGTTCTCCACTTTCCTCTTCTCAGGCTCAGACTACATCAACCAGATCGAGGAGGTTAGGGTTCTTCCTTCCCCTAATGCGTTCTTGATTTTGATGGGGTGAAAAGCAGGTTGGGCTCTAGGAGAAGACAACCTGCGTACATCAATCAAGTAATAGATCGGTAAGGTGTCCGTGACCATGTGTTTTTCATTCTCCTCTAAGACCTTCATGTGTTTTCCTTAGCAATAGATTTTGGACAGTCTTGCTATATTCTCTGTTCTGTCAGTCTGGTTATACTTGGAGCTGGTTGTTTCTAGTATGACGCCCAACTAAACATGAGTGATTTTGCATAATGCTCTATAGAGCTACAGGGCGATTGGAGCATTGTAAGAGCTATAGTTCTTAATTATATTTAATTACAGAATATTTGCACTGAACTGTGAATTGATTTAGTTGCCATGGTTAGTGTAATCTGTGTGTGTCTTGTTGGCCTCATTACACTACTATGCTGACAATGAGTACAGGAGACCAAAAAAAATGTTCAGAGTTATAGGATAGTTTCAGTACAGCCTTGGAAAACATAATGGCTGAGTGGCTAGCTTTTGCAAGAGGTCCAGCGATTTCATGATCTGTCTTGATTCTAGATGTATCGAGACAAATCTACTTGTTTGCACCTGCCAACACTTTGTTATTGTATTTAAGGCTCAGATTAACCTTTTATTTCCAACTGCACCTTAAATCCCACAAGATTTTTATGTATGATGACAAAGGACACAACCCTGATCAAAAATGAAAAAAAACAAAAAAAACATACAGAAACTTGAATCCAATAATTACCTCCAAACCTCCTAGCTGAAGTGCCATAGATTGCAGCTCTAGGCAATGAACATGTTCCAAGTTGGGACATTGTGGATGCAACTCAATGCCTACAAGCCGAATATATATCACAAAATCAGTACACAAAAAAAAATGAAACACCTCACAGAATGATTCGAAATGGAATATGCCTCACTACCTGCTGCATAGTTCATAATACCTGAAACAATTTATTTGGATTAGCTATCTAAAGACATAAAAATGCAACAAGAAGTACAAGATAAGCCCGCAATGCGGGTGTTACCCATGTATGTATATACTGAAATATACAGCACGATAGATTAAAGCAAAATATCCTATTACAACACAACTCTACTTACAAACAGTGGACATGAGTTTGAAACAAATAATTTCGCAAAAGAATTAATCATTTGGAAAGGGCATCGCGGACTGGAATTTGTACCAGATGACTGCAACAGGTTTCATTCTCCCATGATCCCAGCGGATGGCAATAATATCAACCGAATTTGCACACGGAGCAAAACGAATGGAACCCAAGAACACATAAGAATTAAGTTTGCGTGTTCTTGACGCACCTATCTCCTCGACAGGTGAACCCCCAAACTTTTGAAAGGTAAATAGCCATTCGCGATGAAATCCACAACAAAATGGATGGACAGACTGAAGAACGCGTCCCAGGAATGAAGATATGGATTTGATCTCACACGGGAAAAAAGCAACCCGACAAAACAGGAATCAGGCTCATAACAATCCATCCAGATGCACCAGGGATCCCTTACCAGCCAAAGCTAAGTCAATCAGGGAGACGCGGCACAGGAAGGACCGAAGGAGACCCAGGCAGCGCGCTTCGATCCGGCGTGGGGGCACTCGGTCGGTGGCCGTCAGGGTCAAGCGAGGAAAGGGATCGGAATTGCTAAACAATGCTTGGCTAATTAATTATTTCGCAATCCCTAAGGTGGTGTTTGGATAGGGTATGGGAAAGGGAAACGGAAATCAGATTGGTGTTTGGATCTTTAGTCCGAACTAAAATTCCTGTCACATCGATCGGAGGCTAATTAGAAGGACTAAACATGAGTTAATCATAAAACTAATTAAACAGATGGAGGCTAATTCGCGAGACGAATCTACTAAGCCAATTTAATCCATCATTAGCATATGTTTACTGTAGCATCACATTGTTAAATCATGGACTAATTAGGCTTAATAGATTCGTCTCGCAAATTAGCCTCCATCTGTGCAATTAGTTTTGTAATTAGTCTATGTTTAATACTCCTAATTAGTATCTAAACATTCGATGTGACACGAAATTTAGGAGGGACTAAAGAACCAAATGGCCCCCTTTCCTTTGTTTTTTCTTTGGTTTGAGCAAGCAAATAAAAACAAGAATGTCTTCCATGCCCTCCCAGCTCCTGGCACCCAACTCCATCCGCCTATCGATTGCTTGCTAAGTCAAAATCTCTGATGAAATGAAAAAAATGGTTGTCCCATCCAATCGGGTTCGGATCCCCTCAAGTGGCCAGATTATGCGTGGCAAGCGGCAGCTCTGAACCCCACACACGTGGGCATGGCGGTTTGCGATTCAAGTGGCAGCTCCGGGCCTTTGCGTGGCAACGGCTTGCGATTCGTGTGGCGGCTCCGATGACTTGTGCAACTAGGCGAGTTAGGAACTTACGGGGAGTCACAAGATGCTCCTCTTGCTCCCACTAGGGCCGATGCCGGCAACGTTTCACCCGTCCGCACTATAGATGCCACCATTCCCAAGAGGCCACGGCAACACGATGAGGACATGGCGGGCAGTAGTAGCCGTCGATGGAGATCGGCAGGAAGGTGATCCGTGCCCGACGGTCTGCTCCGAGAAGATAAATAATAAGTCAGATTCACCCCTCCTTGTTTCCCAGCCAAAACCCACCCCTCCTGCTGGGTATGTAGCGGTGGGAAATAATCTCATTCTATCCCTATCACATACCCATTCTTTTCCCATTCCATAAATCCGAACAAGGGATATGTTATCCTTCTTCCCTTATTTCCCTATCCCATTCTCATTTCCCAGTTCCCAAACACCACCTTCTTGACATTGCCAAACGTGTCAACTCCCCATTTACCAAATTCATCCGATAAAGCACCCAGTTTACTTTTAACATCTCCAACAGTTGTGGCCACCACAGTCTGCCAACACGTTGCAACGGTAGGCTTTAGCTCCGGGTGCCTGTCCCACATGGCTTCGTAAACGAAACTGTCGGCACGCACCGTTTTGTTCTAACTCATCATCAGTTAGTTTCAGCAGCAATCCATGATGATCAGACGTTGCTGCGTTGATATGGCACACATTTGCAAAGGGAAACTGCGCACTCCATTCAGCTGAACCAAGGGCTCGATCCAGTCTGACTTGAGTATAAGTACCCCCTGCCACCTTCTTCTCCCAGGTCCAGAAGCTACAACTATAACCGAGATCAATGAGGTTGCATACATCGACCATGTCGCGAAATCCCTGCATCTGCGATAGCGCGCGGTGTCCCACTTCAAGGTGCTCCTCAGGTCGCAATACTTCATTGAAATCTCCTAGGCAAAGCCAAGGTAAGGTGCTAGTACCACATATGTTCTTTAGAGTATCCCAAGTTTGAGATCTCAGGTTAGTCTGGGCCTCTCCATAAACTGTTGTGATTCTCCAAGGTAAATCACCTATACCCATAACTGAAGCATCAATGTGATACTTAGAATGACCCAAAATATTGATATCCAAATCGTTGTTCCAGAAAATACAAAGACCGCCACTCCTGCCTTCACTACCAACCGCAAAGGCTCTATCAAAACCCAGCGTACCGGCTAGAGCTTCCACACGAATTTTACTAATTTGAGTCTCAAGAATACATAAAATAGAAGGGGCAAACTTTGTGATAAAATCACGGAGCTCTCTGACTGTCGAGGCATTGCCCGCTCCTCGACAATTCAAGCTGAATAGACTCATTAGGACAGGCGGCGCTCCTCGCGGGAGCCCGCCAAGCTATGCAACACGGATACGGATACATGTATCGGTATCGGAAGGTGTATCGGTATCGGAAGGATACGGATACGCGGATACGGCAATTTCCTAAAAAAACCCGATATACAGATACATTAACTATTTAAAAAATAAAATAAAAAATAATGCATATTAAAATTTTAAAACTGATAACAATGAACCGTTGCAATTAACTACTTAAGTGTACTATTACTACAACACAGCAGGTCTCATTCTCAAGTCTCCTCAACTCTCAAATATGGTAGTCTCAAATTTAGAAAATTAATAAAAGGCATGCAGGCTTGCAATTCAGGCAGCAGCAAGTTCCTACTTGCTGCACTGCTCATATTTGGAGACGCCATCTACTGCATACAAGCAATGAAGCAACAAGAAGTCACTAACCGCACTGCAGAAATAGAATAGATCGAGAAGGGGAGAGGAAGACGAAGTGGGGAGCAAAGAAATCAAGCAACAAGCAGTCACGAACTGAAGAAGAGGAGGAGATCGAGAACGGGGAAGGGGATTAACTCAAGGAACTCGTCGCAGGGGCCTGGAACTCGTCGCAGCGGCTACGAACTGAAGAAGAAGGGGAGATCGAGAACGGGAACTCGCTGCAGCCTGGATCCACGTGGCAGGGGCGGAAACTCGTCACTGGCGGCCAGCGAGTAGGGACGGAAGCTCGTCGCCGGTGCTGCGCCGCTGCGTGGGGAAGGGGGAGGCGGAGGCGTGAGGCTGCGCGTGGGAGGGTGGACCGGCGGAGGGTGGTAACTGGTAAGTTGGGCTGGGCCGTATCGATTGGGCGAAACATTTCCGTTCCATAGTTTCCGGCCCAATTAGGAAGGGACATGCGGACACGCCGCGGATACGTATCCCGGCCGTATCCGATACGGAATACGCACCCTTCCTGGCGTATCCGTGTTTCACAGAATATAGCAACACATGTATTTGTAATAAGACACGTAAACCATGGGTACTTCTTCCCAGACTTCAGGCACTGGTCAAGATTGTGTTTTCCTGTCATTGAATGTGTTAACATAAAATTATAGAGAACCATCCAGCAGTGGGAGAATTTCTAATAAAAACGTGATTGGATCCCAGAGTTAAGATTGCACCTGACATGCAAAGATGGAACCATAACAGAGAAGCATCTGGTTGACAAGCATTTTGCGAACCGATTCTGGCTTCATAAAAGAACCAATTCTGGTTGACAAGCATTTTGTGAGGAGCTCAATCGCCAGGAACGAGCAGCCGTCGACGACGAGCTCCTTCAGCCGCGAGCCCGGCGTGCTGACCACCAGCCGCTTCGTCTTCCCCGCGCAGCCGCACGACACGAGGCGCAGCGTCTCCAGCGGCGAGCGCGCGATGAAGAGTCTCTGGTACGTGGCCGCCGGCGTGGACGCCGGCATGTCGCGCAGGACGAGCTCGGTGGTAGCGGCGCGGGAGCACGTCGCAGACCCTGAGCTCGAGCGCCGGGACCTCGCGCGGGAGGCGCGCCCACCGCCTGGTGAGCACGGCGGTGGAGAGCGCGGTGCGGGTGTCGAGGCGAAGCAGGTCGTCGGCCAGTGGGCTCAGGCGGTCCGCGCTGCCGCCGTCGTCCGAGATAGGGCGCGCGCACCGACGCGGCCTCTTGATCCTGGCCATGGCTACTGGCTGGTTTGCTCGATCTGGTAGCCAGAACAGATGGCAGCTAGCCTTATTAGGCGGGTTGACTGGTGCAAACGGAATCAGACTCCGATCAGGCATCGATCTGTTTACTCTTCACTGTCAGAGATGCCACTAGCTAGCCTTGGTTAGTTTAAGTCTGGCAGGTGTTCTTGGGTACAACTCCGGCGAGCTTAGTGGCGTAACAATGCCCTCTGTGCATCAATGCAGTCCTTGGCTGCGGCGGTGCGTTTGGCACGGCACTGGCCGTGTTCGCGGGCTGGTGCACGAGGGGAGCCATGGCCGTGCGACGACCGATGGCAGGGGTCAGTTAAGAGAACAAAGGATGGTGATTATAAAGCCTAATGGCGATCATGCATAAACAGAGGAAATCTATCAGCGAGGATCAAATTCAAATAGCCTGGACAAATTGGCACATACCATGAACAAAAACATACATATTTCAACTTCACCACGCCTGAATTTTTCCTGGTGAGCATTACAAAACAAGAGACAACCCTAACATTTGTAGTCCAAAAATCGCCTAGGAGAAGTTGAAGTCTACCAAGCTCACTCCAACCTTACATTACCATCCCTCCGTCAATGGTAAGCACCTGCGTGTAACATGGGTTAGTTGAAATGCTACGAAATAGAACTCTGAAAGTTTGAGGGCAAATGTAGTCACAGTGTCATGCACCTGTCCGGTGATGTAGCTAGCCGCAGGATTAAGGGCCAAAAACTCGACTAAACCCGCAACTTCCTCAGGTTGGCCGTATCTCCCTGGAAGTTGTATGACAACATGTATAGTTAGTGGTGACAGCTGCCGTTTGAATGCAGAGGAAAAACAAGAACCAAGCAATATGAAATATCTCAATATGATGTGTTTTCATATTCTACTAGAACTATAATGGTTCTATAAAATCCAGCCCGTGCCACTCTGCATCAATGAGCAACTGTAAAAGAATATACTTGGGTTTTATAAAAGTAAATACGGCTTTTAGTATACTGTTTTCCTTTCTAGCCTCTACAAATTGGTACTCTGCTCTTGCAGTCTATCTAAATATCAAAGGCCGTTTTAACTCTAGCTGTCCCACGCTGTTATCTATAATAATAAATACCAGAATGATCTTCCTCTTATAAACATTATATGGTGCATCACTAATGAATACCAGCTAGTAACTTTCGTTTGGAGCATCACTAAAGAACCATAAAACAAAGCAAGTTAACAATGCTACTTGTCCAATGGTGCAGCTTAAGATGCTAATACAAAGGTGTTGTACGCAGGAACAGCTAAGCTGCATACAGCTTACCTAATGGAATGGTTGACAAAATTTTCTTCTCAAGCTCTTCCCCAAGCTCAGCAGTCATATCAGATGCAATGAACCCTGGTGCAATAGCATTCACCTGCATGTATATTCAGAACAGTTTCAGAATGCTTAGCCTAACCTCACAGGTGAGTTAATAGTGAAAGATAAAGATCATACATTGATATTTCTGCTTGCATATTCCCTGGCAACTGTTTTTGTGAAGCCAATAACCCCAGCTTTGGCTGCACTATAATTAGCTTGGCCAACATTACCAGTAAGCCCAACGACAGATGCTATGTTGATAATTCTCCCCTGCATTTTGCAATAAAAATACACACATTACTAACCATGAAAAAATAGCAAACAAGGCAACTTTTGACAGCAACTTCTTGAAAGTCAGAGACTCGAAGAGTACAAGACAAATACAAATATAAGTAGTGGTAACAAACTATCAGTCCATGACCTTCTGTGTGTATTTGCCTACCTTCTGAGGCACAACACAATAATAATGTATTATCAATGTGGGGTATGGATTAATATTAGTTCTTTTGCTTCACACCACCTCAAAGAGAACAAAACATATACAAGTAATATAACAAACTATCAGCTCATGACCTTCCATGTGTATTTGCCTAACTACTGAGGCACAACACAACAATAATGAATTATGAATGTGGGTTATGCTTTAATATTTCTTTTGCTTCACACCACTTTCAGTTATATAATATTTTACGAACACAAAGTAAGAAAATCATGCAAGGAGGCACTCATTTTGTTGTGCTTCTCCAAGTAAATTAAGTGTAATATGAAGAGCAGAGAAATATAACCTTTTTTTTCTTCATCATTACTTTAGTAGCAGCCTGCAAAGAATATGCTGCTGTAAGATGCATCTAACAATTCAAGTAATTTCAAAATAAAGAAATATTATAAACTCACCTGTGTGCACAGGAAGACACCTGTAAGATTCAGATCAATTACATCTTGCCACTGAGATTTCTTCATCCTCATCAATAATGTGTCTCGTGTAATCCCTAATAAAAAAATGTTTTATTTGACACAAATCAACTGAATAGGTAGCAGAAAAAAGTGCAATGTGCCACGGGAACATACCTGCATTGTTTACCAGCACATCTATTGTTCCCCATTTATCCATAGCCTAATTGATTTAAGAACTAATCATAACCATGTCCAAACAAAGATTGATGTAAAAGTGAAAAGGAACATTTTCTTTCTGTAAACAAACTACACTTACTGCTTTCATCATAGATTCTACATCAGCTTCTTTTGAAACATCTCCTCCAAAGGTGATAGCCTCACCACCAGACGCTTCAATCTGCAATAATAGCACTCTTCAAGTAGGAAAGGGGACAAAGAAAGTAAAATGAAAAGTATAGCCTAATGTTGGTCTCTGCATATTTGTAGGCAGAAAACTGCGCAGAATTGATAGTGGTGAATTTTAATCAACCACATTCAAGAATCACCATTCTATTTCTGTATAGTTCTTGCACTGTTGTTACTATCTACTGATCTCTATATTTGCCATTACAATGGTTGAAACCATGAAACATGATTCAAGGTGATTGTTTAACTGTTTTGCAATTGCAGTGTCTCTAAAATGGCAGTGAAAATTAGGAATAATGACACTGTCGCCAGTTGCGCGAGGACGGGGCTGCCGGGTGGTGGACCTGGTGCCGGCGGGGGGCGCGACTCGCGCCGTCGCGTGAGGACCGGGCCGGCGGGTCGTCGACCTGGTACCGGCGGGGGGCACGACACGCGCGAGGGCGGGGCCGGCAGGCGGACTGCGGTCTGCAGAGCGGTGGCGGTGGGGACTGCGGAGCGGTGGCGCCGGCCTGGGCGTGAGGCGGGCCTGCGCCATGCGGGGACGGGGGACTAGGGAGCCGGAACGGATAAGATTGCGGCGCGGGGAGGTCTGGGTGACTGGTATAGAGAAACCCTAGAGAATCGCTTATATATTTGTGCTAGAGGCCCACATGTCAGCGGGTTTGCGGGTATACGGCTTCGGGTAAAGTATTTTAAAACCCGCAAATTTGTTACCCGCGGGTACAATCTCAAACCCATATTATACCCATGGGTACTAAACGCTATCCGTATCCTCGCCCTAACGGGTTTTTACCCGCGGGCGCGCGGGTAATTTGTACCCGTTGCCATCTATAGTCACTTCTCCAGATAGAAGAATAAAACATGATAATAGTTCTATGTACTCCTTTGTAAGGCCAAACATGAAAAAAGAATTCAGAATGAGATAAATAACTTTGCAACACTGAGAATCAAGGAGAGGAATAGCAATAATAATGTTCTGCAAGGAATAAATCTGATCACTTCTAGTGAAGTCCAAATCAATTAATCAGTAACTATTGAAGATTCTATGTGTTAGCCGAGCCCTCTAATATAAACTGACAGATAAACAAATAATAGACAACAAAGTAATTTGTGAATCCACATGCTCACCTCTTTGGAGACATCTTCAGCTTCTTTTGATGAGCGGGCATAGTTCACCAGAACCTAAAAGTCAAGCCAGATCAAGACCCTAAGGTTAGTGCTAACTTGCTATTCCACGGGAAAGAAGACATTTACATCTGCAAGAGGTGAGTACAATCATACAGATACAGCCACATGTTTATTTTTCTAGCAATGCCAACTGTCATTAGATTAAAGGAATGTAAATGCTAGAACTTTTCATTTATAGAACAGAAGTAAAATATAAAATAAACAGCATGCAGCCGCAGATGTATTGTGTACTAGTACTTACATTAACAAAAAAGTAAAAAATAAAATAAACAGCATGCAGCCGCTATGTATTGTGTGCAAGTACTTGCATTAACACGAGTCCCACTGACTGTTGAATAAGTTGTTGACCCTCTCTGCATTTACAAAACATCTTCCCAATCTAGAATGACTCTTTTAAACAGCCAAGCAGCTAACCTTGCACCCCGCTTTTCCAAGGGCCAAAGCAGTGGCTTTTCCAATCCCTCTGGAGGCACCTGTAATGATAACAACTGGTGCTTCCAGCTTGGTAGCATCTTTTGCAACTGCTTGTTCAACAGCTGCAACATGGGTTCGCACACCTGCAGGTAGAAGTTTGCTTAGTACTGAATGCAAATAAGTTGTTTCCATTAGAGACGTTTTAAAAGATACTACATTCCTTCTGAGTATTTCTGAAAGAAATGCATCAGCCATTAAGAAACTTTATGAACTTAAGTTTATAGAAGTTAAACACAAATCCATTGCATAGAAAAATGCTTTGATTTTTGAACTAAGGTAATACTACAACTCATCTCAAGATACTATGTTACTGTTTGGTGTGACTGTATCTAGTTTACTTCAAATGTTCATCATTACCATGATGATTGGTAAGTAGCATTTGCAGACTCGACATAATATGCCATTACAGTGTAGTGAAATATATCAAACTGTGCTCTGTGCTCATTCAGCCATTACTATCTTTCACATATTGCCAACGCTTCGTCCAATTAAGGACCATGTATGTAAAACTGTTTCCAGTTTTGGGTAGTTTCCTTTCACGACTGAACTGGTAGCGACATGCTAAAAACAAATTTAAATATTAAGCTTGCTACAATGAAAACTGCTAATGGCACATTTCCCTACGTGCAGTTTTTGAATTTAGATGAATATCTTACTGTCTAGCTTGGTTCGACCTTACTACCAATAAACTGATAGTAGAGTGGGATAAATTAGAAATCATAAAAAAATAAGGAAATAAATGTGAAATTCAAAATTAACAAAGTTTGACTCCCAGTACAAAACATCCTCGAATTTCCTATCGAAAAATTTATTGTAAGCTATCAAACCTCTGCAGCCTCAAGTTCTAGAGTTCTCCATTTATCACATTGCTTCTGCCAAGTGGCATAAGATACAGCATTCATTGATTTGTTAGATAAGCATCCACCTATCAGCCCCAAAATATTGAACTACTTCCAACCACAACTAACACTATTAATGACACCTACAGTAGAGACAGATGCTTATAGTGATAACTAGACATCTCCATTTTCCTAGTCACCACTACAAATATGTCTGTAACAAACTTTGCTGTTGTCACCATCAAGCAAGGCCACCTATCCCAATCCCTGCATGTGTCTGCCTCAATCCCAGGTGGTGATGAGATAATGGCAATTCACTCACGTCAGGTGGTGATGAGACAACGGCAACTCACAGCAGGTGTGACGGGTCAGGAAAATGGTGTAGATTAACCCGGGCATTGCAGTAAGGAGAGACTCGATGCCACAGAAGAGCTCGGTCAGTCTTGGTAAGAGCTGAGGATGCAATGGAGGGAAACAAGTTGCCGAGGCACTATATTAGCCAAGGGCTTAGTTGAATGCCCACGGGAACTCAAGGCATGACAGCAGGCTCAGCCCAATTATATCCCAATTCCCAATGCGTAACAATTAAAGGATCCTTTTATTGTTGGGAGTCAAACTTGTAATGCACAGGAGTCAAACTGTTTGGTAGGGCTTCAACTGGAGCCGCAGGAGAAGCCGGAGCTGGAGCCCAGCCAAACTAACCCTAAATCACAAAATTGCTCCAACGATGGTCTAATATGTGACAAAATCAAATAATACATGTCCTCCCAAACACCCTATCATGCAACATCTTGTTACGAATTTATGACTTAACACTATTTTTTAAGACTATCGAATAAGGCATCATAATAGGTACAGAACATTTTCCAACTGAACACAACATAGTCGAACAGAGCCTGAGAGATATCAAAACAATTGCTAACTCAAGCCATGGAAGCAGCCAACCAAAAGGATCCTAAAAAAGGGTTCGTCGATCGACACACTGAGCAAAAACCTCAATCAGCGAACGTGGATCCTAGGCAGCACAGGCCGCCAAGCAAGCATTCCGCCACACGAATCTTCGAAACGCGTGACCACGCTAACCGACGAGCTAGATCTCAGAACTCTAGCCCAGCAGGAGGACGCTGAACCTTTACCACCTCACTAACACGCAGAGATCAGACTAGGGAAAGGGGCCCTCACCGGAGAGTCCGCGGCCGGACCGCAGCGCGGGCGAGGAGCGGGCGGCGCCTCCGCCGAACGTGACGAACCCCCGGCGGGAGGTGGCCGCAGCAGCCCCGGCGACCGGGGCGGCCGGGGAGGAGACTGCTGCTGCAGCGGCTGCGGTGACCATGAGGGAGCGGCGGGAAGCCAGAGGGAGCAGCGTGCTTTGGGAATGGGGGCGGAGTATTTGAAGCCGCGACGGAGCACGGGAGAGGGGGGGGGCTTTGGAAGCTCAGCGGGGACGATGCGCCGGGCGGAGCGCACGAGGCGAGCGAGGAAGAGGACGGAAGCGGAAGCGGAAGCCGTACCAGTGTCGCTCTGCACTTGATTGTTCGGTCTGGTGGGCCGAGCAGGCCCAGCGTTCCTGGATCGGAGGGGGAATGGACGAGGAGCGGTAGGCCGCGGCGACAACGCTTCCTCGTGCTCGCACCCAAGGCCGGTGGCGGCGGCGTGAAGATTCGGCTCCTGTAGGGCGGCGGAGGACGCTGGGGGCGTGGGAAGGCATGACGCTGGTCCAAAGGGCAGAGCCCAGGACCAAGTGGCGGCGAGCCGGCGTTGGTGGTTGGGTTCTCGACTGGGGCTACCTGTTCCTCTTTGCAATTAGACTAGCGAATCAGTTTGAGTTGGACAATGCGTACCCAAATTAACGTTTGATGGTTTGATTGTATATACGTAAGTAGAAGAGAAGACTTACTCAACTTTTCAGGAAAGGAAAACATGCAAATATGTTAGTAGATTTGCGAAAGAAGATAGAGAAGGTGGAACTTCGGAGATCAACTATACTACTCACGTCCATTTCACTCATTTGGTAGGATACTGTTTCTACTATTCATGCCAAGTCAGATACATATTGGATCAGTTGGGTGTTATCCACACCTGTTAAACTACCTCATGAATATTGTGCCTTGGCACCCAAATCATACCTGACCGCTGATGGTGCTGATACTATGCTTCATCGCTGTTTAAGTGTTGGCAGATGGTACCCTTGATAGCACTTCTAGAGGTCAGGTCATTGTGCGTCTCGAAAGAAAAGGGGGGATCACGATTCTTCTGGCACATGCTCACAGAGGCAATAGTAGCAAGAGGGCACATGCTTACAGCTTCTTGTTGGTGGTTAGGAATATCTGGGAAACAAGAGAAAGCTCAAACTGTTTGTTTTCGATGTATTTGTGCCCAATTATTGGTTAAAATTGACATGATCCACGGAAGTTATGCTACTGTATATTTTAATATATGTGTTCTTAACAATGGCAAAAACATGTAGCTTTCTCTAACCAACCGGAGGAAATAATCGTATTAGTCAACGTTTGGTCTCACATGTATTCCGTGTTCTATGTATACCCCTCTTCATCTACAACTATAATGATTGGGTTGTTTCCTAGCCTTTTGTAATTTCTGACATCCTAGTTTCATCTCTTTAATTGCCTCTATTTAATTTTCCTTGCTATCAAATACAAAATTACAAAGTACATATGGTCATAAGAAAAAAATACAAAAAAACTACACAGTAATACTATAGTAGAGTGAGCACTACTGAACATTAAAGAAAACTTGTAAAATTCACATATTAGGAGCTTCTGCTGGTCTGGACACGTGCCGTGCATAGGATGAGGCTTGGGATTCAAATGGGAAGAACACTGGTTCTTATGCTACATTGATGTTTGCTTTCTTTCTTTCTTTTTTTTTTCAAACTGTGTGGCAATCCTTAATACTAGTGGTCACTTTGTTTAAGTGGTCACTTTGTTTGGGTTTTTATGGGTACAGCCATACCCTCAGGCCTTGGTACACCTATGTAGGGCGGTAAAACTGTTATCTTTCTACTAAATTGGTAAGTATACACGGGCATACCATATCGACTACTTATTCTCTTAACCGCTTAATTGTTCAACTATAGGCGTGGTTGCTTCTAAAATTCGATTGTTAGTTTGTTTTTGAAAATTAAAACTGAATATTCATATGTATTCAATTATGTTTTGTTTTGCACGGCATGTGTGCAGAACTGAGATACAGAGAAACAAACAGATAGATAAACGAATAAAAGACACATAAGAGCACACGTCTCTCCAAACATACACATAGATAAACGAATAAAAGACACATAAGAGCACACGTCTCTCCAAACATACACGTGCATGATAATATGGTATAGGCATGACTTGCCATGCTTTATAGCACATGTTTTTATGGCCGAACACGCGTTCGGAGGTCATTTTCAAGTCTTCGGTCCATCCCCTATGTTTTCGACCCCAGTGGCCGGTGTCGCTGTT
Organism: Setaria italica; assembly: GCF_000263155.2. NCBI lineage: Eukaryota > Viridiplantae > Streptophyta > Magnoliopsida > Poales > Poaceae > Setaria > Setaria italica. The sequence continues at coordinate 35,980,316 of NC_028455.1, read as the reverse complement.
TTCGAGCTCTCGTGACCTATAACACACGTCTTCATGGCCGAACACATGTTCAGAGGCAATTTTCACTTGTTCGTTCCAGCCCCTACATTTTCGCCCGGTTTTTATCCTTCCTACTCCATCGGGAGCTGGTGGAGGTGTCTGTCAATTTTTAATTTTCGTACGATATCTGACCTCAACCATGATCTATAGCACATGTTTTGTTGTCTTTCCTACCACATCCGGAGCTGATGGACGTGTCCGCGGTTTTTTAATTTCAAGAGGATAACTGGCATTAACCATGACCTATAGCACATATTTTTCGTCCGTCCTAGTCCCTTAGGAGCTTCTTGAGTTGAGTGTGAAATTTTAATTTTCATATGATATCTGGCCTCAAGCATGACCTATAGCACATGGTTTTTGTTCTTCCTAGTCCATCCGGGTAGGTGGAGGTGTCCGTGGATTTTTAATTTTCATAGGATATCTATCCTCAACCATGACCTATAGCACATATTTTTCATCCTTTCTACTGCATCCGGAGTTGATGGACGTGTCCTTCTTGGATATCATTCCTCGACCATGACCTATAGCACATGGTTTTCATCCGTCCTACTCCATTCGGGGCTAGTGGAGGTCTCTGTGGATTTTTAATTTTCATAGGATATTTATCCTCAACTATGACCTATAGCACATGTTTTTCGTCTTTCCTACTGCATTCGGAGCTGATGGACATGTCCATGGTTTTTAATTCCAAGTGGATATCGGGTATCGACCATGACCTATAGCACATGTTTTCCGTCCGTCCTAATCCCTCTGGAGCTTCTGGAGTTGAGCATGGAATTTTAATTATAATACGATATGTAGCCTCAACCATTACCTATATCACATGGTTTTCGTCCTTCCTACTCCATCCGGGGCTGGTCGAGGTGTTCGTGGATTTTTAATTTTCCTACGATATCTGGCCTCAACTATGACCTATTGCACATATTTTTCATCCTTCCTGCAGCATCCGAAACTGATGGATGTGTACGTAGTTTTTTAATTTGAAGAGGATAACGGACCTCAACCATGACCGGCATAGCAAATAGTTGAAAACACCCATGAGAAACAATCTTTATCATAGGTTGGAAATGCATACATTTTCATCTCAAATTTACTATATTACATTAGCAATATTTTATTCTAAAATTCTCCGGGAACAAACACAAGTGACGTCCAGATTCACATGTGGGCTTCATCTTCAGGAATGGCCCTACCTCCATACTCTATTTTTTTCAGTTCCGTAGCAATGCACCAGCAAACCTATATAAAACAAGTAAAATGTAACGAATGAGAATATATATGAGTAGACACCAGTACCAATAGGATTAAGAAACATCCACACGAGATTCAAATTTAAGATATTTTTAAGACCAAAGCATCATGTCAAATGACACACCAGTTCGCAGCACATGTTGAGGCTGTAGCAGTCCCAGCACACAGTTCATGAAAATTCCTAGAAAATCTCTTGAAATCCGCTTCCGACTACTTAGGCCTGGTGCTATCGAGGCTTCCAGTGACCAATTGGTCCAGGAATTTTCCTTTATTATCAATTAAGCACATTGTTTCTGAGCTGTAAAACTATATCAATTTATCAATTACCTTTATTAGGCTCTCCCTCGGCATCATAGATATAATAATATATCCCAATCCTAAATTATATATCAAACTACATGAACTATACCTGGATAACATCAAGATTATTTTCTAGTAGTTTTGCACTTAGATTCGTTAAGACAACAAAATCACCACCGGCTACCTCAAAGTTTTCTAGTCTAGTGGAAAGAAACTAGTGCAGTTGACCAAACAAAATCCATAATCCCCATTTGATGCAAAATAAATGGTAATCAACCACATGTAAAGAAACAACAATGACAATAAAAGAAACTAAAAACAGCTAGCACGATGATTACCAGGTACCAAATCAGCCCGGGTCGGGGACGGCGGCTTGGCACCTGCGCTCAGCTCTCGGTCCTCCGTCTCCGGGTAGCAGCGTTGTTGGACCTCCTCGTTGGTGAGGTCGCCGAGTTGGTTGAGGCTGTACACGTCTTGCCGAGCGGCGGCGTTGAGCCGGACGACGACGCGGCGGTTGCTCATGAACAACCTGTACCGGCACTTCTCCTCACCGACGTCTCTGTAGGTCTTGCCGTACTTGGCCTTCCACCCCACGAACATCCAGCGGGTCTCCTGCTCGTACGATTCCTCCCCCGTTCGGACCCCGTGCCCGCGGAGGTAGCTGCGGTTGAACTCCTCAACGGTGGTGGCGCTGAAACCGTTGAGGCCAGATGAAGCCCCGACGGACCAGGCGACGCGGCGGCGACTCTCCTTGAACACCGCGTACCGGCAGTCCTCTTCGCCGGCGTATGTATAGGTCTTCCTGTTCTTGGCCTTCCACTCCACGAACATCCGGCGGCTCTCCTGCTCGTACAGGTCTGCGGCCGGCAGCGACACCAGCAGCATCGGCAGTGACACCACTGTCACACTTGAGTTCTGTTGTGTGTATTGCTATTTTATTGCAGATCGCTTCCAAGCGGCTATCCGTGCATCGTGTCCATCCCCACGCCCACAAACCACAAGCTGGTGGCTGGTGCTCGACGCATGCATTAGATCAGAGGAAAGGAAAAACATGCGATCCTAACAGTTAAACAATCCTCAGGCTAAAGGTTTAACTAACAGTGCTGTCAGTATCAGATCTCCTTGTCATTTGTATTCCCTTCGCCGCTGGTTCCATTTCTCTGTATATCCAGCTCCTTCTCCGCCGCTTGGTACCCAAGGAAGCTTGCTTAGATATATACATTGCTGTGAAGGGGTACAGCTACTTTTGCTTGCTCTGAATCGTAATCAGTATTCATCCAACGATTCATGCCAGTCCTGCCTGTTTAAAGTTGGTACCGATTCATGTGAAGTGTTGATGCTGAACTTTGAGCTAAAAATTGGACCCGGAATTCTCTAATCACATACGAATATTTAACAGCTAACGGCACTCATAGATATCTCATGTTTGCTATGAAAATTTAAAATTCAGATGTTATTTGGCCTCCAGCATAACCTAGCGGTTATGTTTGTTTGCCCCAATCTACTATCACCATATTTGGTGGCCATTCCCTCAACCATGACCTGTAAATGTTTCTTTCCCAGCAAATAGCTTATGGACAGCATCACAATTCACAAAGACATCAGCCCATACAGCAACCTTCATGTTTGAGTCTAACTACACGCGACGAGGTTTTAAAAGAAAAAAAAAACACTACATGAGATGACTAATCACTTATGTACACAAGTTACAGCGTTATTCTGGACAGCTAGCAAGCAGATAGGCAATTACATGTTGCTTCACGCTTCCCTGTACTTAGTCAGATCGAAGGTGAGAGTTCTCGAGCAACTGCAAAACGAATCTCAAGAGTTAGGTAATGCCAGAAAGAGTTAAGTAATGCCCACAGAAAAGATTAATTATGTCCCGTTTACCTTCGTTCTGAGTCCCTATAAACGCCGACCAGTGCTTCAGCTTTGTCATAGAAACTATCCTTCAGCGATATGACTATACTCTGGAATCCACATTCTCCATTCCTACCTTGTTCATCAGCAACACGCTCACATGACTTTGATCTGATAAACCCAGCAACCTTGGCAACATTTAAATTGTCCAGAGCAGCATCTACTTCATCCAATATGAAGAAGGGTGATGGCCTGAAACTGAAAATTGCCACAAAACTTTATGACACCTGATGTGCAGCCAGAGGTAACCACATACAGCACAGCATCCAGAGTAGATTTTCTTTATATCTATATATAACAGTGCCGTGCTTTCCCACACCAAACATTAAGGAAAGGCCAGTAAATACTGATTCTCATATATTGCACTAATTTATTGGCCTTGGCACTCCAAGAGGTTCTCAAGAAGCACAGGACATGGGAAACAGTAAGTAAACATTTTCAATATTAGAAACAAACTGGAACCTGAAGAAAACAGGTGGATGCTTAACTTGAAGTGATCGGATTGTCTGCAGATGAATTTGTGACATTTTGCTGATAAAACTATTAGTAACGAGCAACCTGACATTTGCAGTCCCTAAGCCATGATGAAAGAAAATTACTAGAAATAGTTTACCTGTGAATAGCAAAAAGCAAAGCCAGTGCTGCGACAGTCTTCTCCCCACCGGATAACTGTTCCATATCTCTAAACCGTTTGGTAGGTGGCATTGCTGTGTACTTGATTCCATGTAGAAATGGTTCGTCTTCATTTTCTAGGTTCAAATATGCTGTTCCTCCAAGTGGATGCGTATGACTTTTTGTCAGCTGCTTATAGATTTTGTCTATGCCTTTAGATATGTGATCAAAGGCCTCCATGAACAGTTCATACCTAAGCACCAGTAGAAATAACAATGAGTAAGATACAAGCCTCCAAGAACCTGAATCCACAGTATCATATAGGGCAAAATTAAAAAAAAAAAAGCTGTTTGGGAACAGCTAACATTTCTGCCATAAAAAGTTAATAAATAATTTTTACTCCCCCTTATTATCATTTGATTTTCTTTGTTTTTTCATTTCCATGCCAGGTCCAAGTGTTTAAAACTGAAAAGAGCACACTTAAAACTGTCAGTTTTAAACACTACCGTCATTTCACCTTCATGAGACTGGCCATAATACCAATGTTTAAAAGCCAGTAGCCCAGTATCATGAAACTTTATGCAAATAGGAGTGCTGTTCTATGATATTGCTGCTTCGAAGTGTAGTTTTGTGAAGAGTTTTACTAAAACAGTGTAGTTTTGTGGTATTTACTCAAAGACCTAAATATACCTAACTCACAAAAAAGCCGACCAACCAAATTCTGAAGTTAGATTCAGCTGAAACCAATCATGCATTCATGTTCCACTAATTTAAAAAAGAAAGAGCGCAATGCAAGAATATTGGCAAAATCTCACATCAGTACAGATAACTTAGGAAATAGACAGAAGGAAATCACTTTAAGAACTACTTAGAGCTTTCTTCTAGCTATCAAATTCACCAAAACTGTTTCTTAACATAACCAGACAATAATCTCAAAAACAAAAAGAACTTCAGATAAATAAAAAAATAGCATGGGTCCTCCAAAGAACCAGACAATGGAGGAAATCTTGCTAATTCCTACAAAAGATAGAGCATCCTAGAAAATAACTTATGTTTCAATGTCAAGAACTTCATAAGGTCACTTTTGTGGTTTAGTGCTCCAGGACACTATTGTACCTCTTTTTTTTTACTTATATGAAATATAATACCACAGTAGGGGATTCCCCTACCGTATTTCCCTCAAAAGAAAACTACTTCGTATGGTGATCAGAAAAATGCTTGGGCAAATACCTCCTTTGCTTGATGGAGTTATATTTATCAGATATCTCTCGCTCTTCTTTCCTAGTTGCCTCAAACTTTTCTGTAATCTCCTTTTCCTTTCTTTGGAGTGCATCATATTGATCCAGTGCTTTTAGATTGGGAGCAGTGCGCTCGATTTCAGCTAAAAGCGCACCTGTTTTTTGTTTGAACACTGCCTCATGTTTGTCACGTTCAGACGGCCGCATATCCTGCAGATAGATTTCGCTGAGCTGGCTGTAATCAAGGACCGGTTCTTGGGAGGATGGCCCGGTATCCATTGGATCATTCACTGTAGGAAGCTTCAACTGCTCCAGTTCACACTTCTCATAAATATCCCGTTGGCGTGACATGAGTTGCAGGAGTTGCCCCTCCTACAAGTCCACGGATGGTTTCACGATAATATCAGCATTAAACAGATTTGTTAAACTTTTACACATAATAGCATTACCATCAATAGTTCAAGCAAACAAATGGAGTAAACAATGTTTTAGAGACTTCAGCCATGACTGCTAAAAGTGCATAAAAGAAATCTTGACGAAAGAGGACACAGCTGTTAGAAAAGCCTATCTTTGACTTCACTTGACTCTGCAAAAAGTGCATAAAAGAAATCTTGACGAAAGAGGGCAACTGCTAGAAAAGCCTACCTTTGACTTCACTTGGCGATCCAGCTTTGCCAATGTAGATGCAATACTACCATTCTGCTCCTTTAGTTCATCAATAACCTTCTCACATTCATCTGACTTGGATTTCCAGTCTGTGTAGGGTACAAACAGAAGTATGAGTGTAAAGGCCTGCATCTTAGTCCTAAAAGCAGAGCAGTATCACAATGAACACAATTGAAGTAGCAGTTGATGGACTCAAATATTTTGTGCTCATTCATCAGGAAAATATTCTTAGTTTCTTTGAGTTGCAACAACTATTGCATCAAAATAGTTAAGTTTAAAAGTTAAACCACGATGTGGCATATATGCAAGAAACATGGGTTACCTACTATAGCTACTTTTGATCACCAAGCACTATCAAGAAAATAGGAAAGATGCTTCAAGTGTGCACCTTCAGCCTCAGCTTTCAGTTCATCCATCTGAGTCAAAATTTCTTCAGCTTCAACCTTAGCACCAGACTCTCTCTCCTGTAAGCCCTTAAGCTCTTTCTCTAGAGACTCATATGTCTCCCTTAACTTCACAATTGGTGCTTGCATATCTCGCTTTTGTTCATATTCAAGCCTGCAGAACAAGATGTTGTTTATACTCAAAACTGTATGTGCAGTCAAAGCAAAATTTAGTTGACGGTAATTGTGTCACTTTCACATACTGATATTTCAATTTTGACATTTGGGTGTTTAGGGTCAGCTTCCTCTCCTGCAGTGCTTGAGCATCTTTTAGTTGCCTTTCTTCATACTCGCGGATATTCTTCACACCAACTGAAATGCTAAAATCTCTGTACACCTTGTCCACAATCTCATTGATTTTTTTCTCAAGCTTGGTTACTTCTGCTTCTTTCTCAGCAAGACGGATCTCGAGCTAAAGAAACAAAATGAGTGACAAATGCAAAAGTAACATTTCAGACCTGATGAAAACAACAGGTTTCATCTTCAAGAAAATATTACCTCCTCCTTTTCAGGCTCCAGACGATTAATCTCTTCCTCAATATTATTCCTCTCCGATGCCACTTTGAGTAGCTTCGCTGTGAGGTTACTCTGCACAAATGATTCGCTTTTAACAAAAGAGAAAGAGTCTAATAATTAATTAAGAAAAAGAAGCAAACCCCCATTACAACAGGGATGGGAGATGATAGTTAAAGAGCTTTCAGCTCATACAGGGTAATAGCATTTGCATAGAATCCTTATTTTAAGCTAGAAGTATTGGGTCGGAATATCAGTTAACAGGGAGACGGGCAGTACAATCAATTTGGTAAGTCATGTTTCCAAGGAAACTCAAGCTAAAAGCCTAAAACTACGAAAAGTATTTTTCTTTTGAAAGGGAACAATATCGAAGAGCCAAGTGACCACATTTGTCAAGACAAGAGTTGCATGAACAAAAAGAAAAGGAAAAATGAGAGAAAGTTAAATAAACAATGACCAGCCTGCCCCCTCTATGAAATAGCCTCCACAATAGGTTACTTTCTTTACGGTTATCCACTTAGATGACAGAAAAATAACATCAATCATTATTTGGTCTATTAGTCAAAACATCAACCTACATGTTCAACATTCAAGTACTGCAACTTTTTCTCAAGTCCAGTTATTTTCTCAGATATGGCAAGCTCCTTTCTCTGCAACTCCCTGGGAGACCCAAGCTCTGACATTTCAGATTCCAGCTGATTTTTCTTCTTCTTCAAAGCTGCAACACAAATTGCATGAAGAGCCAGTAAGACATTAGCAAATAGCACACATCAGTTTATATATATGTAATAAGATGATAGGGCAATACAGACATTCTATTCTGCTATCATCCCATTTGTTTGATCTTGCTTCCATTCCCCCACTTATTCCACCAGTCATAGTGCCAGATTTAGTCAGCAGAATCCCATCAACGGTAACAACTAAATGCAACACAAGATAGCACAAATAAGCATAAAAATAGCCAAACAGTGAAACAAGAAAAAAATGATGCTTCTTAATAAGCAGAAGATACCCTTACCTTTATACCTTTCACCACTCCAACTTAAGGTTTTGGCTTCGTCAAGTTTATCACAGACAAGTGTATTTCCAACAGCATACAGAACTGCTTTCTCCAAAGCTCGGTCAAACGTACAATGTTAAGACACAAAATATAGCATGACAAAAAAAAATAGTACAGTTTAAAGAGCAATTGACTTTTCTCCACGAACTATTATAGCAAAAATGGCAACGTGAGCAGGCAAGCATGCACGGCGAAATTAAAAAGCAGGCAAGCATGCACGGCGAAATTAAAAAGCAGGCAAGACTTAGTGAATGGCTGCAATCATGTCCTTTCACCCAAAAAAAAACGGATGTTTATCTAGGAGGCAAAAGACAGAGAGAGCATTTGATGGAAGTGACCAGGTGAGAAGTAAAATGTGGCAACAGCTTTCTATCTCTATCAGACTTATCATGCCAAGAGATTGATTCACAACAGTATGATAATACATTTCATGCAATAGTAGGGAATAATGTACATGCTTGAAGGATTGCACAGAAACACATATGTCTCTGGTGACAGATGCATCTACTTCTTTTTACGGAAACAGCAGAGGACCTTTATCTACAAAGAGGGGGTGGAGGTGGGGGGTAGGGAGTATAGATGGCCAAAAGATGGATAGCACATCTAATGGAAATGACCAAGTCAGGGGCTAAAAACAGTAGCACTTTTTTAATAATTGGGCTTATGCTTGCAATGCTGAGAGATTGATTCACAACAGCATTACTATTTTAGGCAGTGGTAGTGGTAGGGGAACAAGTTAATGTTTGAAGGGTTGCATGGAAACACAACTGTGTACCTACTGTCGGACATGCACCATTGAGCATGAGCATGTGTATATGAATTTCTTGATGATATTAAATATAATCTACTAAACAAAAGAAAAAATAAGATGCATAGCTTTAAGACTGCAGCATATAATCTATTGCACATAAATGTATGTACATATCAAAGTTAAACAAGATTTGACCAATCGAAAGAAATCATCTGCAGAATTAAATAAATAAAATAATTTGTGTGGGGCAAGAAGACAAAAGGATATTGAATGACATCAAAAACCAACTGCGCAGATCCACCAAGGGTTCGCAGCTTCTCAATTATTGGCTTCACGCGAACTGATTGCAAGGGAATAAATGTCTGAGGAGGAAGCCGCTGCTCCTTCAGGTACTGTGGCACAGAAAAGAAAAGGTTACTTTGCCTATTCCAATAGATAATGTGGAAACTAAAGAACCAGATCACATGAGTACCATTATAATTTAACCAACATAAGTTGCATAATGTGATCAAAGCTCCAAAAGCATGCCTTGTCGAAAGGACATAACC
>NC_028455.1:35953172-35970875 GCF_000263155.2 Setaria italica | reverse complement strand
CGCCCTCAGATTGACTGCTGCTGCAACCCCCCTTCCATATCAACCATGCCACAACTGACCAGAGCAAGTCCTGCACCAGCCACCAGTGCCAGAGCCAGCGAGGACGGCAGCAGATGCAGGTTCTTAGCCTTGCTGGCCAGCTCCCCACACGTTCTCCCTCTCTTCTCCCTCCCTAACTCTCTTTTGCTGGTTTTTTGGTTGTGGCGGCCGGGACCCCCAGAATCCCAGCACGCCTCATCACCTAGGTTACGCCTTCAAAACCATGTCTGATCCAAATGGATATGAAGATGCACGATACCGCAATCTCTAATAAATGATATGGATCCATCAAATTGTACAAACTCACACCCAATTTGAATATAATCCATCCAAGTCATTCCAATAGTTTACATGAGGAGTTAGCAAACCACCAACAATTATAGGGGATTTCCCCTTTTATCATGCCCAATTTTTATCCCATTTAAGATGTACAGTATTTCTAGAAAGTGCAATTACGCAGGAAAGAAACAGTACTGCAACAGATGGTACAATATGCCTTCCAGTAATAACTAAGGAAAAAGCAGAATAATTAGCCAACAAGAAATCATGTAAGAGCACCTTAATGCATTCCTTTCCCGTGTTTTCATCTTCCACTACAACTGCATCCATGAATTTCCCCATGGCAACGGTAACAGCAAGATTATATTTCTTCTGTGAGGGCCTACAAAGTTCATGCATGCGACCATGGACTCCAGGGAATAACCGCTTTAGACTACCAACAGTTTCCTTCAATCGAGCATCGCGCTCACTTTCATGCTTGTCAGCTTTAAGCTCCCGTAGTTGTGTATCAATTTCATCCACCCTCTGCTTCAGTGTTTGGTACCTAGATCTGCACAAAATTTGTTAATTTGTTAGTACTTACATTAAAAATCAAAAATAATATGGATAGAGGTAAAGAATTGTTGTGCTAAAGGACACAATATCAAATCAAAGAACTTAGTCTAACCCTGAAGATTGGCGTTCCTTTGCAATTCTGTTATGTTCCTCACGCAATTGTGCAAGCTCATTTTCATGTTTCGGGATGGAATGAAGAATCTTGTTAATTCTTGTCTGCAATTCACGCTCTTGTGATGATAGCTCTTCCTCACGGCTATGCAGCTGCTGCATGTTCTCCTCTAAATTCTTTTTTGCTTCAACGTAAGCATTTAATTTTTTGTCTATAACTTCCTTTTCATCTCTCAACTTTGCTGTCTTCATTCCTGCGTCCTCCTTACTGTAATGAAAACAGTCAGAATCCCAACAGCGTTGAAGCCAGAGGATTCATAAGCAGAAACAATATGATAAGAAGTTTGAAGTTCACTATTTTAGTCACGATTGACGACAACAGTTCCAGAACGAGCTACTTAAGATAAGGCCCACTAATATGTGCTAAGTTTAACACAATGGAAATTTCATTGAGCTGAACACTGAAACTCAAAAATCATCAGCAGCGAGATGGTTGTTTTATCTAGTTGCTCATGGTTATCAAATATTTAATACTCGCAGTTATCTTGATAAGAAACTGAGAAGAAACAAAGCTATGTATTTCCAAAGCACCTATCTTGATAAGATGGTTGTTTATAGTGAATGCTGCATTTTACAAGATTGAATCTCTTGGAGACAACAACTGTATGGCGTGCGAGATACAAATTAGTAGTGGCATGTGCGTTTTGTTTAGTGTGCACAAGTATAAAGCATCAAACAGAAAAGAACTGAGTGACTGTAAATATTTGTGGAAGGTCACTAACCATACGAAATAGTAAGACATCAAGTAGTGGAGATACATTTTAGAACAATTGCAATCTGCAAGAAGATATTTCCGAAGAGAGTGCACCCCAGGTTTTTCTTCTCTCTCTTGCCTCAGGGGCAATTCATCCCATTTTTACAAGGCTATTGAATTTAGAGTAATCACAACTTCAAGGTCTCCAGTTTCAATAGTTTTGACAGAAATCATTCAACAGCCAGGTGCTTATTCACCAGACACTGTCTGCAAGCAAGCCTCCCCCCCACCCCCCACCCCCAACCCCACCCACCCACTGCTCCAAGGGTGCTTCTCTTAGGTTATGCAAAAACCTTTATGCTTACGCGTTCAACATTGGGACAGCTTATTTAGCCTTTAACTTCTCCCTTCTTTTTTCATTGCGTTGCTCATTATGTGTCTCAGCTCTAGGATATGGCCTTCCCCAACTTGCTTGGGACTAAAAGGTTCTATTGTCATTACTGTTATTGTATGTAAAGTTAGTGTCTTCATGATATAACCTACGCAGGTTGCATTTCTGTCGTTGTAGTCAATTTCTTTTGGAACCTTCCACATTCATATGCATGTATTTTTTTTGTGGAGGATGCCATTAGAACTGAATGTATGCTTCAGATACCAACTCTGCAAATACATGTAAAATCAGTATAAAATTTAGATCCTGCTACAGCTTTTCTTCTTTTATGCACTCAGTCCCAGGTTTTTTCTACTCTATATCTGCCTGCTGGCTGTCCTGATCCTGGCCCAGATTCAATTGGCCGTTTAAAAAGTAAGGGACAAAACCGAGTCTCTAGTGAAAGTAAGACGACAAAATTTGCTGTTCCACCATAAAAAAAGCATAGGCTGCCGAGGGAGGCCTAACACCTAGCAACAGTTGAAACACTGGGATTCCACTGTCTTCCCACCTACCGCCACTCTTCCAATTACTCTGGCCAGCGAGATAAGCATTCAATGGAGGCAACCGCCAATGTTAGGGTATTTGCGTTGATATAGTATGTTATTTTGGCTAATCTCTGGCATATTGGTGTGTGCCAGAGTCATTTTCATTTTCACACTATAAATAAGCCACAATACACATCTATGATCTAAGGCATAACAGTAATCTGTCTGCACTTAATCTGAAGCAGCTCAACTCATAAACGCACATGTTCTTCCTAAAATAGTACACAGAAGATGTCATAATGTCTAGATGGACTAAATATCAAATCAACACTGCACATAAGATGTCTGATCAAACTCACATTCTATGATACTCCTGGAGCTGGTCGTCAGCTAACTGCAGTTTTCCACTTTTATCTTGTCCTTTCTCATTCAATTCCTCAAGAGCTTTTCTGACATCAACTAGAGCACTTTCCAGCCTTCTCATCTCTTCCAGATGCTTCTTGCTATCATCCTTCTTTTTGTCAATCTCTTTCTTGCAACTTTTGATTTTTGATTTGAGCCGAGATATTTGCTCTTTCAATTTAAGAAGCTCAGGTTGCTGAAAATAAAGATATAATTACATTATACAATTTTACTAGCATGACAAGTTGAATGAAGTCCAAAGATAATGGTACATCACTTAAAATTCTACAGGGCAAACCTCCTATTAGCTATTAAAAAGGGTTCCTAGCAATAACTTCTCTGCAGCAAACTAGCATCACTGAACTAGTGCAAAACATGGAGCACTTAACAAAGAGAGCAAAAATGATGAATTAAAAGCAAAAGATACATTCAGCAATTTCATAATGATTATGTTTGTACGAGCACCCAAATCATTTAGTAACAATAGCAGAAAATAGACATAAGCGAAGAACTAAGCTAAAAGAGCATTAAATGGCAGCATATAAGTTATCACTGAACCCATTCACCACCACCAACAACAACAACCCCAAAGTCCCAAGCAAGCTGGGTAGGCTATCATTGAACCATGCAAAACATATAAAAATCCATGATATTATACATGTCCACAACAAAAGTTTTGGTGGAGCAAAAGAGTGAATAGAAAAGCACTTACCTTCTTGTCGAGTTCAAGCTTTTTCTTGGCTATACTCTTCTCGCACAATGTCATTTTCTTCAGAAAAGCACTTTGCTCCTTCTTTTTTGCAGTTAGTTCATTTTCAGCAGATTGATTCTCTTCCTGCACTTGCTGAAGAGACTCTCTGTCCTCAGCAAGCTCAGCCTCCATTTTCTCTCTGTCTTTTTCGATGGTATAGAGTTGCCACAGGGAATGCTCTGTCTTCAACAGTTTCTGGGGGAAGGAATCAAGGAGTGAGCATAATTAACGTGAACAGATTAAATAAACTGCAGCCACAGCTCACGCAAAGACTAACAAACCAGGTCCTGCTGGTGGCGTAGATGATTCTCTGCCTCTTCTTTTTGCGCCTTCTTCTGCTTCCGCTCCATGACAATGGTCCTTTTCTCTTGATAGACAAGCGCAGAGTTCTCTTCGGCCCTGGCTTTCTGCTCCTCGAGCTCGTCGTACTCCCTCCTAAGCTCATCGGAGCCTGAGATCTGCTCCAGAAGCGCGGTGAGCTCCTTGGGGTTCTTGGAGGCGATGGATTCCACATCACCCTGCAGTGCCCATCGTCAGTGGCCACAAGTAAATCCTAGATTAAAAACCGCAAATTATCAGGGAGATACAATGACGAAGGGAATAATGGAGAGACCTGGAAGACGAGGAAGTTGCGAGCCTTTACGAGGATGCCGAGGGATCTGAGCTTGGCGTTGTAGTCGTCCCAGGAGACAAGGCGGCCGTCGATGCGGTACTCACTGCCGCCGGCGCCGGTGATGGTGCGGGTGAAGTGGAGCTCCTCCTGGTTGGGTTGGCGGTAGACGAGGCGGACGGAAGCCCTGCGACCCTTGGCCTCCTTGTCGCGGTCGTCGAGGGCGTAGATGAGGTCCTTGAGCTGCGCGCCGCGGAGGTGCGCTGAGCGCACGCCGAGCACGAAGCTGATGGCATCCATCAGGTTCGACTTGCCGGCGCCATTGGGGCCGATGATGGCCGTGAAATCGAAGAAGGGCCCAATCGTCTGCGTACCCTTGTACGACTTGAAGTTCTCCACCTCCAGCCGGTGGATCCGACCGCCGCCACCGTCGCCCCTGGACCGGATGTCGCTGGTGCGCCCATCCTCAGCCGCCGCCGCCGCCATCTTCTTCCCTCCACCTTCAAGCTAGGGTTTCGGTCGGACCGGAGGCATTCGAAAACAGACAGACGGGAGGAAGAGGATGAAGACGAAGGGAGCGCAAGAGCAGATCGGGTTCACCCCGGCCCCTTGGATGCTCCCGTGCACCCGGCCGGATGCTTCCCTTGGATGCTGAAGCAACGGTCCAGATGCACCGCATTTTTGGACGGCGGCCAAGAATCGTGAAACCTGCACGGTTGATGCAACTATGGCGTACCGCCGTGGGGAGGAGCGTTTTTCAATTAAGTTGTATTAACATGGGAAAATGGAGAGAAGTGCCGTCAGAAGAAGCTGTAGAAAAGCGCGCCGTTTAACTACTAGTTTCATATTATTTTGGCCATAAGCAAGATTCTACCTGCTCTAGGGTCTATACCTTAGCAAAATAGGCCCGCCCAGCCCTACGCTCGTTTAGAGCTGGGCGTGGCGCTGATTTTCACGGCTCGAAAAATAGGCAGGCCTAAACCCAGTCCAAATAATAAAATGAATCACATTTTAAAAAAAGATGAGCAGCCCACCCTAAACTGGACCCAATTTTGTTGGCTCGGTGGAGTTAGTAGGCGGGCTTGGCAGAGATTTTTAGCCCCGAAAGAAATCAGGCTTTTTGCTGACCCGGTCCGAGTTTTGCTCAAGTCTAGATGTAACATACGCAGTTCAAATGGATGCAAAACTTGCATCACACACGGGACAACCTATGTGAGGTAGGGGAGCAGGTCAAAAGTAATACATGCTCTCCATGCAGCGTCAAATTAGCATATTCGAAATATTGATATAGAGTTAATAGATTGTTCAATCAAGTATAAGAAAATATTGAATACTCCGTAGTATTTATGGAGGAAGATTGATGGGCTGCTATGCTTGTACTAGCTGATTTAATGGGTTTAAAGTTACAGGACTTAACTAGCTTACAGAAGCTACATTTTTTTAATAATGGATAGCAATCCGGCTTCAGCCTCCTTAAACGAAGCTACATTTTTTTAATAATGGATAGCAATCCGGCTTCAGGCTCCTTAAACGAAGATGATCAGTCCACAATTATTACATATATTAGCTTTTTAAACAAATAAACCAACTCAAAATCCAATTCTCAAATTAAAGCACCATCCATTTGAAAAAAATTGAAGTGTTTTCATTTCAAAGGACCGACCTGCTGAAATGAAGAGGTCACGATTGCTTTCTCTTTGCTGCAACTTGGCCAAATTCGGAGCCAGTGTGTTTCCCCAAATAGTACATGTAAAAAAAAATTTGGTCAGCATCTATCAAGAAACACCTCATTGTTAGCCATATTACCCTACATATAGTTGCAGCTCCCGTTAATAAGTATAGATTTGGCTTTCGCACCCCTTGCTTAGCCCATATTGTTCGTACTTGATACAAATACCATGTATATAGCACACCATAGAAACTTGGAACAATGACAACTAAAGAAAAGGTAGTTAATGAATTCAACATAATTAAAAACACATAGTATTTGTCTCCACTCCAATTCTTGTTGGCAAGATTACCTAAATTTGTTAGGATGATCCCTTAAAGACTTTAAGTAGTACACGAAGATCTTAATCTTTAGTGGTAACCTTATTTGCCAAATTTCTTGTAACTTTTGTACAAGATCTTAATCTTTAGCGGTAACCTTATTTGCCAAATTTTCTGTAACATTTGTACCGACGAATACTTATACATAGAATAAACCATTCTTATTAAGGGGCCAAGTAAATTCATCTCTTCCTTCACGAATTTTACATTCACTATTCTAGCCACTATAGCTTGGACCCTACTAAAGATCTTCTAAAAGATATATTAAGAGGTGTTGCATTTAAGACATGAGCCAATATAGTTATAGTAGACATCAGCCACTGTATGTGGATTTGGGAAAAAAACAAGCCATATATATTAGAAATCTATACCAACAAGCACAAACGGATCCATCCTTCGTGGGCTGCTAATCAGCAAGTACGAAGCGCATTGATTGCGCCTACTTGCGGAAGACAACACAATGATGCGTAGCTTCGCCGAGCTAGAGAAGGCCGCGGCTCCAAACTAGCAGCAGCTACAGTAGTTGCAGCCAATGCATTTTTCAGCTGTCCAAATTCACTCTTTTTCAGCTGTAGATGATCGAGCTACAAACCTGCAGCCGAGCAGCTGCACTTAACAGCCGCAGCCGCAGCCGCAGCATAAGCAGTGGAGTGGAGTGGTTGGGGCCAGAGCAAGGGGCAAAAGGGGGTGAGGGATTGCTATCCACGAGCTGACATGCATGCTAGGCTATTAGGAATTTTTTTTATTTTTAACTTTTTAATTAATATTTTAAAAATAACCCACCGAAACAAATATTTGCACTGCTACATCAAAGGGTCGAGCTACAACAAAAGGTCGGGAAAGAAGTGTAACTATACCACAGTTACAGCAACTTTAACAAGAAGATAGCACTGAATAAGAAAACATTGTATAGGCCAATCATCTCATGAAACTTTTGAAGAAATGTAAGAATTACATAGCTGAATTCTGAGAGGCATGAGTTAGCTCAAAGTTTCATGCCACGTATCCTCTAAAATTGAAAAATCCCCAAACACCTATGACAACTCTGAAACGAGTAGGAGTGTTGAAAAACATGAGATGGTCATGCGAGGCTATGCATGCCCTCTGAAATTGGAAAATTCCCCGGTAACTCCATAACGACAAGGAATGCTCACAAACATAATCTGTAGATCATGATATGCTTGAGGGCAGATATCCACTCAAATTAAAAAAAAATTCTCAAACACCTCCGGCAACCACGAAATGATTAGAAAGGCTAACGAACATGAGCTATGCTTGATGCCAGATATCCTCTGAAATTCAAAAAAACTACCAAACAAACCTGGAACGGCTAGAAAAGTTGAGAAACAAACATGCCCTATCAGATATCCTCTGAAACTGAAAAATTCCCAAACACCTCCGGCAACCTTGGAACGACCAACATCAGTTACAGGTCATGCTTGAGGCCACATAAATCTAAATGTTCTCAAACACCTGCAGAAACAACCATCAAGGTTGCTCGCGATTGGACTTGCTATCTTTTGGAGGCAAAATCAATTAATAAGCAACGGAAAATTAAAGGAAATCCATTTTTCTGGCAGAATTTCTCTTACAATATATATCACTTATTGCCATGCATAAAATCAATGTCATATGAAAATATCTTAATTTGCTATAACATCAATAGTTTAACTGCTAATAGTTGGTCAAATGACAAAGTTTTATATATAGGACATAGGATCTTATCTTAATATAGGGGTAAAATGGAAGGATGGAACAAGAAGTCAGTAATCCTGGCTCTGGAGCTGCAGCCTCTTGGTGGTTGTCCTTCGTTGCTCGGGTTGCGACAGGCTCTGGAAGCCGGACGCCCTGCTGCCCAAGGAGGCGAGCAACCTGTACCTGCTGCTGCTTATCTCGTCCACTCCCACTCCCATGTGGTGGCTGTGGGCGTCCCAGGAGGCGTCGTCGGCGACGAGGTCCTCGGCGGCGGCGTCTGGTACTGCTTCGTCTACCGTGGGCGGTGGCCACTTGGTGAGGGTCGTCTTGTTGGAGTCGTCGTCGTCGTCGGCCGTGTATGCGTCGCACTTCTTGTCGTGGCGGTAGCCGGTGTCGTAGGCGCAGGTGAGGCACATGGTGGGGCTGTCGGAGTAGTGGGAGGAGCCGCCGCTGAAGGACCAGGTGCGGGAGGAGGCGGAGTTGGAGGAGGAGGCGGAGGACGGGGAGGAGGAGGAGGTCGGGCTGGCGAGGAAGCCGTTGTTGTGGGCGGAGGCCCTGCGGCGCGCGTCCCTGAGGCGGTGGGCGTCGGTGAGCAGGGCGAGGATGCTGTCGGTCCGGCGCTGCATGCAGGCGCCCCAGTCGAAGCCCTTGTCGTCGACGTAGTGGAAGCTCCGGAGGTCGTGCATGGCGGGCATGTCGGGCAGGAAGTCGCGGGGTAGGTCGTCGGGGCCGTGCGTGAGGAGGAACTCGAGGACGACGAGCGCCTTGTAGACGGGGCGCCACTCCTTCCAGTCGGCGGCGTGGCTGAGGCGCTGGTGCAGCACCTTGGCGATCCTCCAGCAGTCGTCCATGTCGAAGGCGGCGTCGGCGATGCAGGCCAGCGTCTTGGCGTCGGGGACGCAGGGATCGTTGTTGGTGGCATCCTGAACCAGCCTGCAATCGATCGCGATCGATTAACCCACATACCATGGATCGATCGACAGAGGTGGAAGAAGAAGAAGGAGAAGGAGGAGGAGGAGGAGAAGGGTGACCGTACAGCTCTGCCGGCGTGACGTCGCCCAGCGCCAGCCTCGCCTGCTTGTACTTGTCCTGCAGGAACCCCGACGCCTGCCGCTTCACCTCGCCGGCGAGCAGCTGCCACCGCGCCGTGCTTGCGGCCATTATATATTATTCTTATTATTTGTTGTTGTATGATATGATACGGATCAGAGGCTGCAAATGCAAATCCAAATTTGCAGCTGGATAGCTAGGAGAAGGACAAAGACGAGGACGCGCAGGGCAAGGGCACGATGGATGGTGGAGGGCCGGCCGTGGTTGCATGATGCATGCGCGACCCTTTGCTTGGCTTCTCTCTCTCTTTTGCTGGCCTTGGGTTAGCCACCGACCGGGTCTCTCGCCGCCGCAGCCGGGCCTGCCGTGTTCTGAGCTTACCACCACCAGTATTCAGTATGTCTCGCCGTCTTGCATTCTGATCGGCGATGAGCCTACTCGATTGCATTATTGCAATTTGCAAGGAATCCAACGACAGACAGCAACATCCCATAGGACATATAGCACTCTTATTTGAATTCGAAATCACGATTCACAGATTTATTATTCATACAAGGCAGGAGCACTCTGCAACAATCGTTTCTTCAACCACTCCTCTGGCTTATTTACCGGAACCCAACAATAAAACAGCCGATACAGTTTTTTTTTTCCTTCACAAAAAATGAAAAAAAAGGTCGTTTTGTCCAACAGCAAAAGCATACGTCTCTATCCAAAACCAACCCATAACTACACAAGCCAAAGTTGGCCGCAAAGAATGGCCGGCCCCTTGTCGATAGCATCCCTTCCCTCCAAACTAATCAATCTTGACATTTGAATACAGGAGGGTGTCCCTGGTAAGTGGCATATTCATCAGCAAGCAAACCTGCACAATCATAAATGTGGTTTAGGGTAAATAAGTTTAGGCAGCCAAGACAAGTAATAATGTTTCAATCTCCTGCATATCAAACAAGGTTCCGGCTCACCCCTATGAGAGTTGAAACCAGCAGGATGATCCCCGTAATCCATGCCAAACTCTTTCGAACAAGTACAACAGAGGCTGTAGCAATAGTTTGGCTTGCTTCTTCTAGTTGTCTCGAAATGTGCAATGAAGATGGTGCCTCAATTATGGACCCTAAGAATGATGAAGCCTCCTGTGTGGATACCACCAGCCCAACAATTTTCCCTATTTAGTTGTTACAGCCAAAACCAGATGGTCATCAGTGTGCCCCTTTTTTTGCAGGTAGCAAAGGTAATAAGTACAAAGTTCGAAACAAGGAACCGGCTTGATTAGCATAGAAGAGTTCCTTATTGGATAGTCGCAACAGAGGAAATGCTCATGTCGTATTCACTGGTACTTGGTAAATTACCTTTATATGCTCCATGTAGGGACTGAAACGCTTTGGTGACAGCTCTCTGAACTATTTCGGTTCCCTGCTTAACAATTTCCGTGGAAGCATATTCATCCTCCAGAGCCTACAGAAACCATCAAATTAGCGAGTGCATATATCAATACTATCAAAAAGCAATATTCATCCTTCAGAGCCTACACAAACCCATCAAAACCGCAACTGCATATCACTAACACAGGAAACTCATATTACTGACTAAAGAATCCTGTTTACATGAGATGGAGTTAGATCATGGACAGCATTAAGTGTGGACAATGGCAAGGTTTACTGTTTTGCACACACTTAGTAGAACTCAGTTACCCAATTTCAAATTACAAACTAACAATTTATGTGTTACCTTTATCCCAGTGAAGTGGCATACTAATAACTCTGCAGGGCTGATTACACCTGAGAAGTCTTCATGGACCTGAATAGCCCTTTCTATAGTTTTAAGAAGGGAAGCCAAGCTGGACGCAAACTCCAAGTCTGCTTCCTGTAAATAAATGCATGGCAATAAAGCTGAGACTAGAGATGTCAAGAATGCAAGTGCAGTACTTTTTTTCAATTAAATAGAACGTTACTTAGTTATACCAATACATGCTACTACAGATCGTGCCATGGTAATAACCATGACTGGACTCCATCTTAACAGAATAAGTTCAGAGGGAGAAAGAGGGTGGGAACATTTTTGTGTGCATAGAAGGGATGCTGACCTTATGAAGTAGCAGAGTAAGACTATTTCCACTCTCCAAGGGAATGACTAGTTCACCACTAGACTTCTGATACGATCCCTCCAACCAGTTTGCCTGACAAAGAATTTTTCAACTTTTAGTTTGTAAATAGAAAGGTTATGCTATAGTACTACATTTCCCTTACTTACCAATCTGGAAAGTTCACTATCAGTAAGATCTGATCCAGTATGATCTAGAGATTCATCTGAATGAATGATAATTAGTTCATCCTTATCTGCAAAGTAAATTATGGATAAAGAAAATATGTCAACAACAACCCCCAAAAAAAACAACCCAGAAGTTGGACATCCACAATAATAATGCGCTAGATAGTCGATTAAACCTGTAAGCCCTGTAGCAGCATTGTTTGCACCTTCAATCCTTGTCTTGAAAATGCTGCCAGCTTCAGATACGAAGCTATCAGCTGAGGCTGACACACAAGCAGCAGGGAGAAATTCAGTCACAAAATTAAAATTGGCAAATACTGATAAAAGCATTCCAGAACAACTGGCATACCACTGGACCCAGCAATTTGCACGAGGAAAACAGCGCGCGGTCTATCGAATGGATTGGGAAGAAGCACTTTGTTTAACTGAAAATCAAAAGAACAAAGGCTGAAGCATTCTGGTAGAGCAGCAGGAAGCATGTAGAGGTTAGCTGGTTCCAGGGGAAGTATAAATAACCTGCGAAGAAGAAAGCGCCGGTAGGGCGGTTGGCGGTGCAAAACCAAGCAAGACGGAAACGGCAGCAGAAACTTCATTTAACGACATTGAAGCCTCCTGCAGTAACGCGATGATGCCATTGTATGTTACGTACTGTACTTAGCAAGCAATCATAAAAAGAGAGGCCTGATGTTGCGTATATCAGACTAAGTACCCAAGAGTAACCAGTGACTAAACTAGCTACGCAATGGTCGTTTTAAGCACGACAGGCAGGAAGCTAAAAGTGTAAACAGATCTAAGCAGATTCGTTGGTTCGGGATGGGGAAATTTGGTGCGGAACCTGGTCGTCGGTTGGCTGATCCCGCAGGTAGCGGTGCGACGCCGCATCGATGAAGACCGCGGAGGCTTCTCCATGGTGACCCTGCCCCTGCCCCTGCCACACGACAGCGGACGAGCATCAGGGGAACACGCACCGGAAGAGAAGGGAAAGAGAAAGAAGAAAGTAAGATCTTACCGGAGCAGCAGCAGCCACGGCAAGAAAGAGGGAGAGGAGGAGGAGGAGGAGATGGTGGCAGCGAGCCATGGTCGCCGACCTTGCTCGAGATCGATGGGATCGTCGAGTGGCAGCAGCAAGATTGGATCTTTCTTGGCCCTGCCCTTGCCCTTGCCCTGGGGGGATTGATTTGATGACAGGGAGTTCACGAGAGGGGATCAGGGAGACACGACTACACGAGTACGACGACGCCTCCACCACGCACGATTGCTTTGTTGGGCTTTACTTGCTTCTCCGGCCCAGCAAACACCCCCGGCCCAGCCCGGTCTGCTGGCTGCTGCGATGGCAATCGTCTCGCAGGGGAACTGGTCTGTCAGGTACAGGACACTTCCCCGATGCGGAGGCCCGATGCGGTAACAGAGGTAGCAGAGACATTGTGCATAGCTAAACGAACCGAAACCGAACTCGTCGATCCTGGCTAAATTAAAATTTGGTTGTACCTTGATTTGACCTGGCTAAATTTTGACTTTGCTGCTTATTATGACCTCAGATTTTGCCCTTTTGTTTCGTTTTCCAAAAAAAAATTATGTTGTTGTCTTAGAAAATATGAAGAAAGCTAAGAGGGGCAGTGATGCCACTAGAAGCTTTCGTAAGAACAGAAAAGCTCGCAAGATTGACCCTGCTGTCAAACCAACCAAGACAGCAGCAAGTTCCTATCGAGAACAAGACGCAGTGATCTCAGGTTTGCTAGGTCTTCGTCTTTTCTGCTAATTTGTCCTCACGTTTTCATAGTTTCATTTGAGTATTCACAGTTGTCTTGTTGTTTTTTTCCCTTCAATTAGGTTACTTGTATGGGGACCCAAATGAAGGTGTTTGGACTCGGCTCAGCGACGAGAAAAATCATATTTGTCTAAAAGTGTCACCTCAATTACTTTGTGCAATGGTGATTATATATGCTGCTGCTATAGTCTTCACAGTTTTCCAACGGATATATATTGAAACACGACCAGTTATAAATGATTTGAATTGTGACGTTCTGCAGGAGACACGACCTTATTTTCATGCTCAGGCATAGCTATACATTGCCAGGGGAAGAACCACCTTACAAGGTTTTTGACTTCTGCAAGTTTGGTTAGAGCACTACAAACAAAGACCATTTTGACTTAAAGGTTGGTGCTGACAGTCATCCTTTGCTAATTTGTTTACTTCCGATCATTATGCGCTCATTTCTTGCCTTATCATTTTGTAGATTGAAGTGCACCATGAAGGCAATGAAGTATACGAGAGGTTTTTGGATGAATTTGATTTAGCTCACAACTTTGCTGTTGTCAACGTCCGTACCTTCCTTAATGTTCATGTTGGACTTCAACATGTGCTGGAAATTCCACCCCATGGTGATGTATTATTAGTAGCTTTAGGGCGTGGTATCTCTGGCAAACTAATAATAAGGACTGTGATGGTGAGTGGTGGTTTTAGGGTATCCGAGTATGATGAAGATCTTGCCTGTAAAATCTTAGAGGTACACTTGCATGATGAAATGAGAATTTTATTCTGTTTCTATTATGATATGCATGGAAGCAATAAAATGTTTTCTTATTATATATGTAACTCTTGTTCCATTCCTCTTCATTCAAAATGTGACCCTTGTTACCTGTCACCTTTATTGCGTTATTAGGTTTGGGAAGGTGGGTCACTTTTTTCTTGGGATGGGAACTTTGTTGGCATGAACCTTTTTTTGACTACGAGAAGAGCCTTTTTCCTACCATGGAACACAATTTTCGAGCATCTGAAGCAGCAAGTAACTCTTGCGTACAGGTATTTCTACTCTTATACCTCACTTCCTCTTTCCCCATGAGTGTATAAGGTAAACCTTTTTGCGTGCCCAACAGCATATATATGAAATAATCTGATCATTTGATGCTGTTCCTTAGCTTGTTTGGCATTTGTGCTTTGCCATTTCTCATGTTTACTTTTAATATTTTTTCTGTCATCTCAATCAAAATATTGGCATCCTTGGGCATGTATCTCAGTTGACCTGTACTAGATTAGCTATATTTCTTGTGCCAATGTTGAAAACTGTATCTTTGTATTATTGGAATATGCACACTAGGAAAGCATTATGGTTGCTTTTCATGAAACAATTATATCCACAACTTTGAGGCCCTCACTATCTTGTTCCTTGCCTCAGATTTCTACCCATGTAGGTTTTGGCACCATTCTGCATATTAGAGTGGATTTTGGGCCATTTTCACCTCTTTTTTTTTTCAAAATACACGCAGACACCCACTACATGCATGTGCGCTCACCTTATAAATGCACGCTAATATGTCCTGCCCAACTACTAAAAAAATAATATGGCTGACCATATGCACATCACCTAATATTAAAAAAATAGGTCAGAAAAATAAAAGAATAATTGATCAAAAAATACGAGCGTTCATGCTTAAGCCCGGGATGGACTCAAACCCATATACTAGTAGGTTATGACATAAAATATCCTGGCCAACTGAGTTTTGCACAACCCAATTATTTGATGCGCAGTACATATATGGTTGAAATACAAACAACAGTCTTTTTTTTTTGCGCACAAACAATGTTATCCTTAAAATACATATCACTGACATCGACCAGAGCAAACAACAATTTCCGAAATGAAAAGGAACTAACAAACTACTCACAGCAAACAATTCAATTCGATTCTTTTCCCTCCGTAAAAGAAAATTACGGCCTAGTTGATATACATGGTTTTGCTTCACACGGCGATTCAGATCATGACATTTCGTTGACAGCCGCCTTTATGCCTTCTTAGTATTTGCGATGGATCTCGCTGCCTTGAGATTCAAAAACACCGCCCTATAATGGTAGATTCAAACAAAAGAAAAACCAAGCATCAATTCTCACACGCCAAAAATGGCACAAAATATGCTACCCATTCATTCTAAATTCTAGTTCATTTTAGATTTATCTTAAGTTACACTTCTCTAGTATTGACGTCTATGGAAAAATCATCACTATCTACCGCATCAAATGAGTTACATTGAATCTACCATAAAATTGATAGTGCGTTTATTTGGTATTGTAGGTATTATTATATTTTTCTATAAACTTAGTAAAGTTAAAAAGTAATTCTGACTTAGTATGAAGCTTAAATATAATTTGAAATGGAGGGAGTAATTGTTAATAAATATACAGTAGGCCTTACCAACAGGATGCGACGAAGCTGTGGAAAAGAACTCGGAGCTGGAGTGGCATGTACTCATAGTTGATCCAACTTACAATTGGCCAGAACTGCAGATAGTAACCCCAAACATGTCACCAGAAATAAAAAAAAACATAGATTGAAGCATCAATTTCCCAACAAAAAAAACAAGAGGAAAATGCCTACCTTCCAAGCTGTCAGTTGGACAGATGCATAATCCTTCTTCACCTTGCTCTTTACCTGTCCAAATGGTCTCCCTGTAAGTTATGAAAATTGCAAAGACTGATTATTTCCCATAACAAACAGTGGTATGCACATGCCTGTAGCCATGTAAGTCGCATCTAAGTGCTTAGTTTCTCAAAACATTGTTTTTTTTTCTGTTAATAGAATCGGAGGAGTCGTTCTGTTTGTTATAACATAGAAAGAAAAGAGGAAGTATGTGCTTTCTCAACTCTCAAGAAGAAAAAGAAATCTGTGTCATGTGTGTCTCAGAACTTGCAGTTGTCTGTCTGGGGAAAATTTCTCTTTGGTAGTAACCGGATCTGGTTTCGACAGAGGAAGAAAACTTGAACAATTGACAGGAACTTATTTTATGGGAATATACAATGAACTTTCCAGTGGAAACAATATACCTTCAACCACCAGACCATAATACATCATAAACATCATGTTATTCCATGGAGATGCAGTCAGCTGTTCTACTAAGACCTGCACATGGCAGATGGGTAAAACAGAGCTACCTTGATCAGGTTAGGACTTTGGAATAAAAAGACATACAAGTTGCATATGAGAAAACATGATGATTCGCCCAGAAAGGCGAAAAGAGGAACAGTTACATGCCTTCTTGGCTGTCGTTTCTTTTCCTTTCTTTCCCTTGAAAAACCTATCCATGAGCTTATGAAGGAAATGTCCAAAGGGTCCCGCATATGCAAATCCATATAGCTGTTTTACATCACCAACAAAAATGATAACAAGAACCACTGAATCAGAACTGCAGCAGCCGAGCTATTCAAATAGTAGTGATGGCCTCTAATTGTCAGAGAGCGAGTTTTCTTTCTTTGCACAAGAAAATAACATGACCTAAGGTCTGTCAGTAGGTGAAAATGGCAGTCCGGTTGTTGGTGATCCGTGGATGTATGCAGTAGCAGTTGCTATCAGCCTATCTTTCGCACAGAGTATTCCCGTTCTTGTTGGTTCCTAGCGCACATCAATCATGCGGATTTGTTTGTTCTTTGGTTTCCCGAGGGTCCTTTGATCGAGGCAGCAACGAATTGAAGGGAAAACGCTGGGAGTCCTTAGAAAGTAGAGTAACGCTTGACGTGATGCGGTAAATTCAGAGGAAAAACCATTTGGATTGGGCGCAGGTAAGATAAGTGGATTGTTGAACAGTAATTAAACCCAAGAACGCCTAAGAGGGGGGGGGGGGGGGGGGGGGGGGGCGGTTATGCAGGGCGGGGTGGAGCCCCGTGTGTCTATTGTACCCGGCGCTTTCTTAAATATTCACTCTGAATGCTTGGGGTGGGAATGTGGGGTGGGGTTCGACTGTTTTAAATATCCCTTCGCGTCGATGAATAATTCGACATGGATAGGATGGGGGGTTTCGATCGTTTTATAGAATGGCGCAGATGTTGTGCCCCCGGCAGGGATTGTGTGTCTTGGTTGGCAGTAGGGAATGGAGAGGGCGTCGATGGGGGCGCGGGCGAGCGTCAGACCTCTGCCACCAGCAGCAGACGGGAGCGTTGACGATGCGTGTTGGTGCGACAGTCAGTAAGATGGAGACAAGACAGGAGAAACCGGCTATTCGGCAGACGTAGCGACGAGTGACTACGTAGAGAGTGAACCGGTGAAGAGAGGGATGGCGACCAAATGGCTATACGTGGAGGAAGAGAAGCTGCGGAGTGCACCGTAAGGGGAGAGAGCGACAGTAAGTAGCAAAGGGAGTACGTACGCAGAAAGGACGTTACGGCTGATTAAACATGGAACTGTCGAGCGAATGAAAAGGGGAGCGAAATGCTTGAGTAGCCGTAAAGGGGACCCG